>NW_009606833.1:32716-40035 GCF_000690535.1 Cariama cristata | reverse complement strand
CAGTGACACAGGCTGGGAAGGCTTGGATGAACTCTGCTCCATGAGGAGGATATGGGTTTGGGAGTGATCCATAACTCAACAGTTGCAGGCTTTTTTCTCAAACTCCTTTGTAATGTGATAGAACCAGAACTAAAAATAAATACAAGAACTATATTCTTTTATTATTATTATTATTTTATTTTACTATTTCCAAATATGAGAAAATGAAGCCTGGAGAAATTTATGTCTATCTATTAAAATATTTAACTAGGAAATCCCTGGTGAATCATCTCGCTTCTTACAGTATCAAGAGTTGAGAGCGTCTTTGTCATCTTGAGAATGGAACAAAACTATGTATTTACTAAGTTGTTTTTCTCATTTACCAAGCAATTAGGGAAGTATTCCAATTATTTGCTCTTTATGCTGTTGGTGACTGTCTAATTTTCCTATTGATCACAGTAATCACCGAGTTCAATTAATATGTCGTACATGCTAATTGCAGCAATCATCACTTTAAGACAGGTTTGGAGATACTAGGTTCAGTTTAGTCTTTGATACCATCTAAAGCAGCTAAGAGTTTCACATGGCATCCATTTCAATCTGCAACGTCTACTTTACAAGGAGACACCTGGTTATTAAATAATAAAACTCAAAAGGTGATATTGGTAGGCTTCATGTACAGTTTTTTTTTTAAAATGATACGTAAAATGCCAGCACTCAAAACTTCTCAAAAAATGAGAGTGCCTCAAAAGCAATAGAAAAGATTGTCAGTACAAAGGGGGCAATTCCTTTTTCTCCTGGTTTGGGCTAGCAGTTATATTAGAGGGTGGGCAAGAAAAGAAGCATATTATTGTGGCTTAATGAATCAGTGTCAATCAACTGAGCTGCACATTAAAGAAGTTTCACTGAGGTCTAAGCTACTGCATTTTGTCTTCTGACTGGAACAGGTGGTGAATACAGACAAAGCCAGGAGCAGGGACTGGGGTGGTGGGGAGGAGCAGTACCTCCATGGGCAGACTGTCTGACCATGAGTCTCAAATAACCCTCACACTTAGGTGAGACCCAAACCTTTTACCTCCAACCACAAGTTAGAGAGAGTCCAGAGGAGGCCACGAAGATGATCTGTGGACTGGAGCACCTCAGGAGTGAGGACAGGCGAGGAGAGTTGGGGTTGTTCAGCCTGGAGAAGAGAAGGCTCCGGGCAGACCTTAGAGCAGCCTGCCAGTACCTAAAAGGGCCGACAAGAAAGCTGGGGAGGGACTTTGTACAAGGGCAGGGAGTGATGGGACAAGGGGCAATGGCTTTAAACTGGAAGGGGGAAGATTTAGATGAGATATTCGAAAGAAATTCTTCCCGGTGAGGGTGGTGAGGCAGTGGCAGAGGTTGCCCAGAGAAGCTGTGGCTGCCCCTTTTTTTGATGCCAGGTTTGATGGGGCTGTGAGCAACCTGGTCTGGTGGTGGGTGTCCCTGCCCATGGCAGGAGGTTGGAACTGGGTGGTGTTTAAGGTCCCTTCCAACCAAACCAAGTCTATGATTCTATGATTGCACTGGAGTGATTCTTACCTGGAACATTCTTACTTATCAGTAACAGAAAAATGTAATAATGAAAATCAAAAGGTTATGAAGTTTGCTGATGATAATTCAGTGGATCTCAGCTGGTTTCTTCATGCAGGTACGGAACAGTAGCATGAATAGAATGAATGCATTTCACAGGAATGAAGGCTCTTAAAAATAAATATTTACAGTTACCTCTGTAACTTCTGAGAGAGAAGGGTTTTATTCATTCATTAAGTAGAACATAGTTTGGATCAGTCTGATTTTTTTGTAGATTGAATAAAGTCAACTGATGCCTCTGTTGATTTACACAAGAAGATGCTATCAGCTCTTATCTTAAAAGCTCAATGATATAAAGGTCTCTTTGTGTTAGTCTGTCTACGTGAAGGGAAAATAAGCCCAGATCTCATTCCTGAATGATAGATTTCCTCTGCTTTGTTCATGGCAAATTAAAAAGACATTTGAAAGCAGGAAGGTTTGAGCTGATTTGGAAGAAGTAGGTCTCCGGCCTATAAATAGTACTTTCAATTGATCTGTACTAGTTATCTGCTCATGGTACGTCACTTCAAAAGATGAAAACTGAAGTATAAGTTAGAAGAAGGTCCATGTTTCAAGAAATAAGCCAGTCACTTTTTGATGAGAGGAGACAAAATTTTTCTTGTAGTCGGGAACCTCTGCAGACATCCTTGGTGACCCTGGGATGCATCCTCAGAGGGCTGGTGTAGGGTGTAGTACCACTGTACAGCACCTGGGCTCTGTCCTGGGGCCAGGCGCAGGACCAAATGTCAGCCACTGTAGAGTCCTCCGACCAAAGGACTTGGAGTTGGACCCATGGCCTGACTTTTCGCAAGTCCTTCCCTAAACCTGAACATATGCTTCTCTACTGTGTTTAACTACGGCAGCTGATCTTTTTCAGGATCTAGATGTCAATATTTAAATTGAAGTATAGCAGCTCCATCCCTGTGTTTCAAGGATACTGTTTCCTGCTGTCTTTCTTTTGGGCATTTCTGTATTCTGGCATAGAGATGCCCGGACCCCTCCACCCAAGGTTTCTGTATCCTAGAAGAATGGAGCAAGGTTTGCTTCTCATAACACTCCTCTCATAATATTTTGGGCACACAGCAGCTAAAAAAAGAACAAAGAGAAAGCAGGGAAAGGACTGTGAAATTACAAAATAAATTACTAAAATTTCTTAAAATATGTGAAGCTTTGTCCAGAAAGACTGAGAAGTTCAGATCAAGGTAACAGGGTCACTGTTCACTCCAGATTTTTCCCTTAGAAAGTACTTCTTGTGACAATAGAAGTCAAGACGTCTGTCTTGAAATGATGTCAATATGTGCTTTAAGAAGCCCATCGTCATATGGTTTAGTTCTTTAGGATATCTTCTTACGGAGCCAGAATATCATTTATTCTCTGTTGCACTGGAAGAAGATAGAGATTCAAAATACTTCTTTTGAGGTGGTGTTTTTTGTTTGTTTTGTTTTTTCAAAATTGTAGAAATAGTAATATGTGTAACAATTTTTAAACAATGTTTTGCCAAGCAGCTTTGTAAAGGCGTGGCACATTCATATTTGAAGTTCGAAGTGGAAAGCCTTTAAATGGAATTTAAAATGAAAACAAATTAGATTCCTACTTTAAATAGTTAAAGTATTGCAAAAGTTGCTCAGGGGGTTTTATTTCAGTTAGGAGAAAACCCCCCAGTCATTTCTCAGTAATAGCATTGCAGTTGTGGTTTCTAATTAGCACCGTGCCTGTGGCGAGTGGCATACAGTGATGCTGTTTCGCTTTTGGAACATGAGACAGAAGGTCTTAATACTTTGTACTTCTTAATAAAGAAAAGATTGTGGGTTGGTTTTCATATTGAAAGAATTGTTTTCACTGGAATGACACAAAGGATCACAACCTGCTAATGTATTCCCATCATTACTGAACTTCTTATTAGTGAAGTCTCTGGGCATTTACAATCTTACGGTAAAGAAAGGGACTGAGCAATCAAGATATTTCTAAAAAGTCTCATGGGAGATGATCTTCCAGGAAGGTAATACAGGGCCATTTTGCGAGCAATTTGACATGAGCGGGCATTGACAGGACTCACAGTCACTGACACCGTTGACTTCCATCAGCTTTGGTGTAACTTTTGCCCCTTGCAAGCCAAAGAGAGAGCAAGTGTGAATTTACAGAGGAGAGAGGCTAACGGCTCTAAACTTTTCACTTCATCAGCATCAGCTGGACACCGTGCATGCATTGGGAGACAGTGGTGGGCTCGTGGCCACACAGACCTTCTTTTCAAGTGTCCTGTCCTGTAGATTCAAACCGCATCATCCATCTTTGTCCAGTTGTCAAACGTCCCGCAATGGCTAACCCCATTAAAACAGCCCACAAATGCACTCAGACAACTTGAGAAGAGGGAAGGTGCAAAGTCAGCTCTCCCATCCACCTCCAAGTTAATCTCAGCTTAGGCAAATGAAGGAGGTGGTTCTGGGGGCCTGAGCTTACACTTTTTCAGCTAAATTGCTGTCAGAGACTTTGAAAGTTTTGGACTAAGAAGATCTGCATGCATTTTTTAACAGCACCAATTTCAAAACGTAAGGCCAACTCCAAAGCAATACAATTTGCAGTCCCTATACCACCCTTTCGCTGTATTGAAACAAAATTTTTCTAAACCTGGTTGGCTGTAACTGGCATCTTAGAGCTGTATTCGGTCATCTCAACTCCTTATGGACTTTTTGGGCAAAAATTTAGGAAGAGAGTTACAGAATTTTGGCCAAGAACTCATTACAGCCAGGACTGCTGAAAATGAGACCATTTATTGAGGACTGACAGCACAGAGCGAGGACTCTACTCTTATTAATCTTTAAGAGAGGAACAGAGCAGAATCAGTGAACCAGAGCTGTGTTTTTTATCCCTGGGAGAGCAGACCAAGATAAATGATCTGGAGGAATCTCACGACACCAGTGAGAACTATCTAGCAAAACAAGGGAGTATTCAGACCCAACTCCTAGAGCAATACCCATTAACCTGTTTTTGCTGAGATGTCTACTGAATCTGTACATCTTGAATCCATGATCAATTTGGGGAGGCTTTGAATCATGGAAAGTAATTGGACCTGCTGTGTTTGGGTAGTCGGTAGGCCTTTACAGCAAATTTTTATCATCCATAAAGATGAACAGCATAACAACTGCTTGCATTTGAAGAGTTATAATGATGTTACAGCTGATTTCATTTTGAACTAGTCAGACAGTCTTCAAGTTCTGAAAAATGAGGAGAATCATCTTTCTTATTTCTTTCAGATAGTCACTCACCTCTCGGGAAAGCGAGGGTAGATTTCTTCCAAAAGAAGAGAGAAATGCTGCCGTTTAGTGCCCTGCGTTCCTTAGGACATTGCAGACCTCTTCCTTTCCCTTCTAAGGTCTTAGAAACTTAGTTTTCTGCTTTACTAACAGTTTTTTGGTAGTAAGTAGCCTTTGATTTTGCTGCTCTGACAGCATTTATCACTGCCTGTTCAAGGACTTTCTCAACACCTGGAAGAACACAGAGGATACGGGTGGTGATAGAGTCATGAAGCCAACTTTGGTAGTAACTGTCACGGTGTGCGTATCTTATGAGTAACAACAGAAACGTGGTTTTAAGCAAGCTCTGTTTACAGAGGGGAAAATGCTTGCCTTATTCATAAAGTGACGGCTAAAATACGTACCTCAGACAGGTATCTCTTGTGTCTATCTAGTAAAACCTACAAACTGCAACATGTTAGCACAGGAAGATCAGCCACAAATAGGTATGGTGGATGAGCAAGGGTGAACCAGAACAAGGCAACAATCTTTTAGAAACGGCTATTTTTTGTTTAGTAACTACAGTGAAGAGCTCTTCATGAAGATCTGACAGCTTTTTGCTCATGCTGGCAGTATCTTCGTTTTGTAGTTGCCCAAAGAAATCCCTGTGGGGATACAGTTAGAAAATTTTTCATTGTCTTGACATTGATGACCCCAAAGTAGTGGCTTACATGCAAGAATCTTTTATTATTAAGGAGTTAGATTTTGCAGACTTTGAGCATTTCAGCATCCCTGTGTTATAAGATCATACTGTAATCATCCAACTCTTTTTTGCTCTCAAGACATTGACATCCTACTTTATTTTCACTTTGAAGTATAAATGTTTTTTTCACCATTCCCGCAGGTCTAAGCACACAGTTTTCTGCGTTTGTGTACTGGTTGTCTAGGCCCAATTGAATTGTAATGAAAGAGCATGTACACGGGTCTGATTATTCCATCTCAGTTGGCAGGGAGAAGTAATTCTTAAAATGTCCTTGTCATAGAAGTCCGTTCAAGTTTTCCAGAGTACGCAGAGAGCGATACCATGATGTCTTTACTGTTATTGACATGGAGCTGAAGATTTGTTTTGAGGAATTGGCCCGTAATAGGCAACTGAGAGGGTAAAATAGTAAAGAAGAGAAAGAAAGGAGAAAATATTAGAGTGGCCAAAAGCTCTGCAGCTTCAGCAACTGGAGTGCAATGTGTGCTTTTTGGTTGGTCATTTTAAAGAGCAGAATCCTGTTGGCACTTGTTCCAGTATATTTGCTTTAATCTTTGAAATACTGAGTTGAGAGGTGCGGCAAAGTAAAAGAATGTGAATTAGAAACTCTTAAGAAGCCTTTTAAAGAGGTTTACAAGATATATTTGAATTTCCCTACCCTATAATTCTCTCTCTGAGCTTCTTGGATTTGTTTTCTTTTCTTTCACAATCTTCCTTAGAAGCTATTCTGTTAATTAGGTAAAACATTAACCTTCTTAGTGCTGTGTTGCTCTTATTTTTCTGAGCCGTTGCCCTTTCCATATCATTTAATTTGCACTATTGAAATATTTTTGTTAATATTGATTGCCCCAAATGTATAGACATTCCCTTCCCCACATCAGATCAAATTTGGAAGACTTGTCTTAGGTCAAACTGTTCTCGTTATTCTTTTATTTCTGACTCCAGTAGAGCTGTCTTTCCCAACTCTTAAAGAGCTCATTCTCCAGGGATCAGGATCTTGGAGGGATGAGCCACCTGGATGGATTCACAAAGCAGACTTAGTTAGGTAACCCCTACGGTAGCCAAACATTTCCCCCCTGAGAGTGGGCACCTTGTGCACCCGCTCGGTTCTGCCCTCAGCCCGGTGTCTTTGTGTGTTTGCGTGGGCCAAGACAGGGTTTGTACCCTGTTGCATCGCTGAGTTTGTGCTGTCGACAGCCCGAGTGCTGTGGAGTACGCAGGGGTTTGCTGCTGGGGCTTCGGCTGGCTCAGAGCACTAGAGATATAGAAGTGGAGGAACTCTGTAGCACCTCCAAAACCAAGGCAACGTCTGTGCTTTTCTTCTGTGGTCTCCACTGCCGGCACCTGGAGGGCTGCCAGATGTGCATGAAGTGTTGGGCAGCCGACGAAACTTTCGGAACAAGTGCTGGCCTTGAAAAGCACAGCTCGGGGGGGAACTTTACTCAAACCAAAGAATGACTGATGTAAAAATAAAATGACATACAAATGTAGAATAACTCTTTGAAATTTAAATTGTGATTACTTGCTTCCACAAAACTAATTGCTTTCTAGAAAGCCCTTCCATGTAGTTTTAAGTTTTAAAAGTTGACCAACAATAGGAGACTCTTTCAGTGATACAGTTTATGCCGCATTTAAATGTTTCATCTGGTTTTATGAGAGATAACTAGCAAATACTGTATGTGTTTGAATATTGTACCTTGGAAAAGTCACTTTCAAAATTAGTAAGTCTAATAATATGTATTTCAGAAAGGACAGCA
>NW_009606833.1:15387-32685 GCF_000690535.1 Cariama cristata | reverse complement strand
ATTAATTTACTTCCCAGAATATGCATTAATTTCTGGTGAGTAATGCTTCATACTTACAGAGTGATTAGTTGTATTTTTACATCTCCCACAATTTATCATGATTAAACTCACCGCCAAGTGCCAAGCATATTCAGATGTATTCATAGCATAGTAGCTTTAGCTTGACAAAACTATCTGCAAAGCACTGTACACCTCTGATTGGCTCTAATCAATTGTTATTAATGAGACTTTCGAATTCTTCTTTCCATTGCTTTGGAAGATGTTTCAGCACTCCATTGCTTCATTTTATTTGAAATCTTGAGGACTTCTTAACGATGTAAGATACAGATACCAATGCTACCATTTAATCATCCTTTATAAAGATGCATAGCCCTTCTTTCTGTAATCCCATGAGCCTAAATTCAGCGTAAATGTTCAGCATAACATCTAAGAGAAATGAGAACACGTGGAAAGTGCAACCTCTTGTGATTCGCGGGGCGTGTTAGAACAACGGTGTGAGGAGGCTTTGCAGAAGAGGGGCTAGCAGGGGTCTGGACGGCAATCTCATCATCTGCTGCCGTCTTAATAGCAGCTGCACAGCTGAAAACCTCCCGTACAATCATTTCGTATTGCAAAACCAAACGTTTTATGCAACATGCAGAATATATGTACTTTTATCTTGAGTGAAAAGGTTGTTTTACTAATAGTGAAGGCTTTCCTTTGATTTTGCTATTTTAGCTTTTAAATTTAGTGGTTTTTTTGCTGCAGTCGTGGTATTTTATGCTTGAGTGATGGGACTGTTTCATCTAAAGTTTTTATAATTTAATCGCTTTCCAATTTCAGCTCAAAATTCTTGTTTTGCAAGTGTTTCATTCTCTTTCTCCGAGCTTCAGAGTGTCTGCTCCTTCATTCACTTGGGCATTCATACTTCTTGACCACCTTTTACTGTCTGTAGTTCCAGGATGAAGTTGCCTCATTACTTTTCTTGTGCTGATACAAATATAGCTCTGAATTCCAGTTTCCAAAAACTTATCAAGCTGGTTTTCAAGTTGACAGCAATGCACAGTACTTTTCCTTACCTACTTAAATCTTTAATATTTAATAAATCATATAGAAATGCTAGAAATAGTTCAGGATTTTAATGGCGATGTTTGAAAGCAGAAAGACCACTGGGAGAGAGATTTCACTTTAAGGCCATCCTGCTTTCATAAAATGTTAATCACATGGGATAAGATCCAGCCTGCCTACCCGGCTCGCATCTAGGTATTGCAACGCTGCATCTATCTGTCTAGCTGCAATCTGAATTTTAGATGTCTAGTGAAGAAAGCCTCCTAAAATAAGCACCTGCATTCCCTGTTAAATGAATGGAAAGTGCTCCAGAGGAGGATCCTGTCTGCTTGAACTCAAGCATCTAAGTAGGTATTTATCCCTCGGCTCAGCGGTTGAATTGAAAAGGTAAATTTTACTTTAGTAATTCAATAGGTAATTTCTCACTGAGTGCAAGAATGAAATGAGCAAATAAAGGATCTGCTTATGCAACAGTTACACCACTGGCATGCGTAGAAGAGAAGGTAGGACGTGATCTGTCCTTAATTCCGCCTAGAAACATTACCAAGGGCATTTTATCCTATGCTGTTACTGGCACAGACAGTTCAAAAATGGTTATTTGTGAAAACTTGCTTTACTTGGAAACCAGATAAACCAAGATAATTTCTTCTTCGAAAGCACATTTGCCTCACTTTAAAGGTATCTTTTAAAGATATCTTTTTTAAAGTAGTGTTTATAGTGAATTACGGGTTTTATGCTAGTTCAGCAGCAATACCTGTGCATGTGCCCTTCACCTTAAAGGTGTGGAGGTTTTTTGTAGTGGTCCAAAGAGAACACGGTCAGCAGTCAGAGCTCCATTTGTACAATAGCTTCTGATTGACAGAAAAAAGATGTAAGACTCTTGTTGATGTTATAACCTTGGTAATTTAAAAGTAACTTTTCGGCAATGTTTTCCAATTAGAGGTGTGAGAGTCCATCCTCAACCAGCGACAAGCAAAAAATAAAGGAACTTTTAAAATATAAATGTGAATTTTAATAGAATTTCGCATCTTGGGGGTATGAGGCGAACCTATTTTTCCAAAGGTGATGGATAACGTGGCTCTCTTGAGTTTTAAAATAAATATCAAAAGAATACCCGTGATCAGAATTTGACTGATGTGTTCATGTTACTTCAAATAGGTTTTGATACACAAGTTTTCTACAGCAGTTCTTAATTTTAAAAACAGTTACCATCATAATGAAGTCCATGAACAAAATAGAAGATGAAAGGCTGTGTCATGACCCGTCCTGCACCAGCAGAGCCAGGTGTGAAGGTTGGACACTCTCCTTGGCCACGGCCAGCTGGCTGCTCGGCACCGTAAACTGTCCGTAAACTCCTTCGGTACCTGCCCGGGGAGAGGGCAAGAACTGGTTTCTTTGGCGCTGCGGGGCTTGTTTCTGTCTTTTTCTTCGTGTCTTCGGTTTGAAATGAGAAAGTATTTGACTTGAGTTGCATTTAGCGGAGGCTGATATGGGCCAAATGCGTTGCTGTCTGTAAACTGTCCGTAAACTCCTTCGGTACCTGCCCGGGGAGAGGGCAAGAACTGGTTTCTTTGGCGCTGCGGGGCTTGTTTCTGTCTTTTTCTTCGTGTCTTCGGTTTGAAATGAGAAAGTATTTGACTGAGTTGCATTTAGCGGAGGTTGATATGGGCCAAATGCATTGCTGTCTAGTGTCTGTCCCGAAGCCTTCCCATTCAGGAACGAGTGAGCAGGAACATCCCCTCCCAGCCCAGTTTGTTCCATTCCCCGCTTGCCTCTTCCCCAGGCTGGCAGGGGCATCCGTGTTGGCGAGCAGTGGCAAGTTGAGAGATGCCTGACCATACGGACCTCCGTCTGGTAAAGAATCCCGTAAGGAATTTATACAGCTTTTACTATTCCTGCTTTGTCGAAAGGCAGAGAATATCATCCATGCTGCAATTTCATGTTGCTTTCAGATAAAAAAGTAATTAACTTTTAATCCACTTACAAGGTGAAATCCAGCATTTCTTTTACTTCAGTAATTCTGTATTTCTTCTGTTTTAAGTTCCCTGTGTTTGGAGCTTTTTTTTATGAGTTAAGTATGATTTTGCAGTAAGCATTTTAAGTCTATGGAAATGTGCATCAGATCTACAGCAAGTCAGTGAAGATGATACACATGAAGCATAAAAGTAAAACGATTGATTTGAAATGTTTGTTGGGAAAGAAGCTGAGAAGCTCTGTGGGTATTTATAAATTAGGGATGTTTCACATAGCTAAATATTGCCAGTAAGCTTAATGTTTCCTCTTTTACATTTCATTTCAGGCTTTGTGTCTTTTGTAACACATCCTAGGATTTAAATAACCCAAATAATTTCTGAACAGGATAGTCATTTGTATTCTCTGCTCTGAGATGAATGTCAATTCAAGTGCGGAAAGCAGCAACTGTTAAAGAGGATTACGAAAGTCAATATTTAGGCTATTGCCAGTGTCTAATAAAGCTGATTCTGGAATACATTTAGCGGGTATATCAAGTGTATTGAAGCAATGGGCTACTTGTTTACAAAACGCTTAAAAGGAGAATGTTGCTGGCAAATATTATTGGAATAACTAGGTCTAGGACAGTCCCTTCTGCTTGAGGAGTGTGTGTGCTTACATGAAATTAATCAAATTGTGTTGATATTTTCCTTTTTAATAGGATTAAAATCAATTCTATTAATTTGATAAGCCTCTGTCTATCCCTATTGTACCCTTGAAAACCTTGCCCTTCAGTTATTATTACTTTAAAAGAATCTTTGGCTCCTGAATTAGTCAAGGAACATTTGACAATGTGTTTCTTTGTAATTTTTTTGAATGATTTTTGTAAAAATATTTTTAAAAACTTTTGTGTGCCTGATCCATCTAACACAGGGAACTAACTGCTAGAAGCTGGGTTTTAGGCATTTAAAGTCAGTGAAGCACCTGAAGATGCAGAGAGACACCTATTGTTATTGATGGAGCTTTAGGGACCTAAGTCTCTTTGTTTTCCATTAATTTCAGTGGAAATTGGGCATACTACCAGCTTCTGAAGTTGCTAATGTGTAAACACCAGTACCTTCAGGTTTCTGACTTTTTAAGAATCTGGTTCTCAAGGTACTTTGTGTTTAGTTAACTAACCTTTATAATCTGTTCCTTGAACTTAGCCATTTGAAATTCTTTTTGGCAAGATCAGCATTAGGGTTGCAATTACTCGATGTTACAGCATTTCCCAACGGGAAGGTGAAATCCTAAGACACCAGTAGTAGGATTTTCCTCTGCATGTCCTTTTCGGTGCCGCATGCTACGGCGCTGAGTTTTGTTCAGGAAGGATGCTGTGCCCTGGACAAGCAGCTCTCAGCTGTGCAGGTGTTGCAGGAGCCCGTGTTCATTCTGCAGCGTGAGCAGAGACCGTCTGTACCTGTCTGCTGGAGTGATCGGGGTTCACAGGTTAGAACCCCTGAACTGAGAGGCAAAGAAGACAGCGTAAGTGGTGGAGAAATTAAGAAAAAAGGGTGAAATACGTTTTCCTTCTAAAAAGCATTTGTATTCTGTACAGAGCACGTACTGGTGTCCCGCAGCCCAGTGCCTACTGTGCAGAGGCAATTTTAATAGCCTTCCTTCTTCACTGCAGCTGCAGAGCATCTCTGCTTCTACTGTGGCACGCTCACATGCTGAGAAGTAAAACACATCTTTAGGTTTTCTACTGTAAAACTGAATTTCATTCAGTGACTCATTTCTGTTGCATAATCCCCAAAACTCTGTCCCTGCTATCAGTTTGGAAGCCAAGTCTAATGATGGCTTGGTTAGACCTTCCATCTGTAAGCTGCTTTTTTTTTTATTCCTCTGCTGGGCTTTGGTCCTTTCCTATTACTAACTGAACGGCAGACCCCTTTCAGCAGTTCAGTAGACCAGAACCCAAGTCATATGTCGTCTTGCCCAACTCCAAACAAAAAAGAAAAGGAATTTGAATGATTGCTTTCAGACAATTCTGTGAAATCAGGAAAAGGAACTTGGAGTAAGAGGCAATTTTAAATAATAACTTTCAAAGTTCAAAATAGTCTTCTCATGATGACTAAGAAGTGCTGCTGCAGCTCAGTTCTTGGGTGTGTCTGTAAAATTGGAGGGAATGAAAAATTATTAAGGGGAGGGAGAATCATTCCTTCAGCAGACTGCATTCAAGGGAGGAGCCCATAAAAAAAAACCAAAAACACAACAGGAAACTTTGGCTGTCACCTTTTAAGATGAAAACCAAAAGTAATTAAGTGAATAGGATTCTGTCAACTCAGAAGTTACAATAAACACTAGTACCTAACCTAAACTATTTGTGGTAATAAAAAGATCTTGAAGTAACATGTTTTAAGTCTCATGGATAATACTGAAAGTCACTGTGTATCCTTAAAGATCTCTGAGGATACAGTGCACCTCAGCTGCTAATCATTGATTGCGTTTTTGTCTAAAAGAGACGCGGTATGGCATCAGACGTATTTGCCAAAGTCAATGACAGTGCATGTGTCACCACCAGCAGATCACCATTGTAATGCTGAGTTTGAAGTATCCAGTTATGGACTGCTGTCAGGAACTTCAGAAAGAAACGTAACCAGTGGGTTCAGGTTGTGCAACATCTCAGCACATTTGCTGAGGGGAAGGCTCTCTCTTGTGCTTTAAGCACAGACCTGGGAGCCAGGAGGTCTGGATCTATTCGTGGCCACGTGCCGTGACCTTCAACAAGTCAGGTTAACCTCTCTGGGCTCCTGCACATCCCGTATTGTATCTACGCTTAAATAAAAGCATTGCAAAATGTTACTCTTGTAATCACTACGCTTCTCTTCTGAGAGCATCTTTGCTTTCAAGGCAGTGGGAATGCTAGGAGGACGAGCAGGAGGAAGCTTGGGGTTTTTTCTGTGTGGAGTCAGTAGCCTCTCCAAGTTCACATGTGCTCCATTTCAGTGATATATCTACGTCTTTCCTCCAAGGAGTAAGTGTCACCCTGCATGCAGATGGATCAGGACCCCCTTCCCTCCACATCACCCCAAAGCTGTGAGGGAATCCCGCTCCTCCCCCTTTATGGGGCATCTTTTTGGTCCTCCATCCAGACACCAGTCAGCCAGGACTCAGCACCTTGAGCCTTGTCCCCAGGAGAGCTCTGTGCGGGAAGGGGATGTGGACGGGTGGTTTGTGACCCGTTTCTGATCTCAACAGGTTACACAAGCAATGCTGCGTGTGGGGCTGTGTGCTTTTATATTGGACATTCCTCACGGACTGGCTGCTCCGAGGCAGATGTTACATGCTCTCACATCCACTTGCAGGTCCCCACGCAGACGACCAGGCAGGCCCAGGCCCCTGCAGAGCCTTGCTGCAAAGCCCCAGGTCTCAGCAACCTGCGTGGCCCCGACCAGCTTCGGTGGGGGCTTGGCTGTTCTCCCCATGCAGGGGAACAGATGGGAATCATAGAATCATTATGGTTGGAAGAGACCTCAGAGATCATCAAGTCCAGCCATATACCCAGCACCACCATGCCCACTAAACCATGTCTCGAAGTGCCACATCTAAACGTTTTTTGAACACCTCCAGGGATGGTGACTCCACCACCTCCCTGGGGAGCCCGTTCCAATCCCTAATGACTCTGACAGTGAAGAAGTTCTTCCTAATATCCAACCTGAACCTCCCCTGACACAACTTGAGGCCGTTTCCTCTTGTCCTATCGCTGGTTACCGGGGAGAAGAGACCGACCCCCACCTGGCTACCCCCTCCTTTCACGTGGTTGTAGAGAGCGATCAGGTCTCCCCTCAGCCTCCTCTTCTCCAGACCAAACACCCCCAGAATAAGCTGGGTCTGCCAGCCTGGTCTAAACCAACACTTTCTGTTAGTTTTTACTTGATTTAATCAAAGAATAACCTTGATGCAGCAGTTGCAAAGGCTGTGACCGTGTGATGGCTGAGCAGTGCGTGGCTGGTACCTAATACTGTGAACCCCTTGCATCCTCCTCAGCATCGTGTAAGGCTGTCAACTTCCCTGCTGAAAAACAAGTGCTGAGATGAAGCAGTAGTAAGATACTCTCTCTCGTGTTTGTAGGCACTAGAGGGCAATCCAGTAATACAGTCCCCTAAATCTCAATCGTAGCACTTGCAGCTTGAAGGTTGTAATAGGGACTGAGATTTTTAGGTGCTTACCTGAATCGTTAGCAATTATCCATTGCTAATCCTATGAATCTCATTGTTAGCTACAAAGGACACTCACTCCTGGTTCTGTGTTATAAAATACCTGACTAAAGAACATTATCGTGTCTGGACAAGGCAAAAAGAAGGGATGGCAGATTTGTTTGTTCTTTTCATGGTACGGCTGGTTCTGGCCCCATCCCCTTCTGTGCTGTGCTTCCAGAGGAGAATTTGCAGAGAGGTGAGCGCACCTTTCCCTTCTGGCCACAGAACAAGTGGAAGGTGGTATTTTGCTTTGTCTCTAGCCATGCACTGGATAGTAATAGCTATGTAGAAAACAAAAAAAAAACCCAAAAAACCCCAAGTCAGGAAAACTGGAT
Organism: Cariama cristata; assembly: GCF_000690535.1. Taxonomy (NCBI): domain Eukaryota; kingdom Metazoa; phylum Chordata; class Aves; order Cariamiformes; family Cariamidae; genus Cariama; species Cariama cristata. Next base: position 25,112 of record NW_009606833.1, on the reverse strand, counting down.
CACTGAAGCCACTGGAAGATGACAGTGTTCTTTGTGCAGCTCCGGGGGTGGCTTTTGTGCAGGAGGCAGTGGGTGGGTTTGATTTTCTGCTACCCCATGACAATGGGAAAATAATACTTGGAACATGAAAATTAAAAGCTGTTTTCTTTACTGTCTGAGACAGGGAGCTGTGAAATTCTGTCAATATTAATATCACAAGGGGTAGAGCAGTGTTTTTATTAGACTGTTCTGCTACAGTTTTTCTTTCCTGCAGGAGCTCTGACAGATAGAACAGCAGCAGGAGGGAGAAAAAATAAAAGGAATTAACCTGAATTTTTACTGCAGGGTTTTCATCACAGAACAAGAGTGGGAGGCAAAAATATTCGGAGCACCGTGCCATCAGGTAGAAAATTAATAATGTAGAAAACTGCGTAAGATCTCAAACAGTTGATGTCACATGCTGTGTAATGGGGTTTAGCTCTCCCTGGCGCTCATAATTTTCAAAAAACAGCTGAGAAGAGGCCCTAATGCCCGAGATCATTGAGAACTCTGGTTTTTCAACCTGAAGCAAGTTCTGGAACTGCTATACGAGTTGCAAATTTTGAGTGCATTTAGTTTGCGGTTGCATGAAACACCTGGAATATTGAGATACAGAAAGCGTTTCACATCAGAAAGCTTTCGTCTGGTTGTCTTGACAGCAGCCTCAATATATTTGCCCCCACCTCACTGTTATGTCAGGCTGATCTTAGCTGAAGCCCTCAGCTGTTGCTGTAATCCACAGACTAAAGCCAGACCCAGCAGTCATGCCTGCTGCTGTCTCTGCTTTAGGAGATTGACGTCTTTGGCAGTTCGTCATTCTGGGACCAGGGGGTTGAAGGGACTTCTTTGACTTCGAATTTAAAACCAGGTCTGGATCTCTCTTTCTTTTGCAAGCATTGACAAACTCAGCCTTTGTCTCTACTAAAGAAGGTTTCGCAGATGTGGCTGCGCTGACCGAGTGCAACCCTCCTAAGTTTACTTCTCACCAGGAGGGATTTTTTGCCCGTATAGCTTAATCCAGAAACAAAGTAAGGTAGGTCAGCAAAACAGAATGAAGATGTGATATTAGCTCCTTTTTGTCTCCTTGCTCCAACTAGCTGTGAGGACACAGATTTTAGCACATCGTAGCAACCAGGATCCCCAGAGGCTCCTGCTCCCGTCGCTACCTCGCGCCAAAGCAGCAGCACCCACCGCTGCTGTCCCTTCCCTGCCACCATCACCCGGGCTGGCACGGCTCACCTGGCACCAGCACCCAAGCCCTCAGCACCCTGCCCGGAGGGAATACAGCCTTCTGCTCCACCTGTGCCACGCCATGATTTGTAACATGAGTCTGCGTGTTTTAACGATTTGAGAGCTCACGCTGTTTCCCTGGATGGCTCATTTTTTTCCTTACGTTACCTTGCATTTCACCGTAGCCAGGCAAGGTTGCTCTAGTTTGCTCTTTCGTTTCTCACACAGTGGATGGAATGGTGATAAGCTCCTTCGCACCTGCCTTGCCACCAAGGTCTGCTAGATATTTACCTACCTCTCAAATTATAGTTTAAGTGTTTTATTTCATCCTTAGGTTGTTAATAAGTTTCAAGCTGAAGCCTTGTCTCAGATGGCATTGCAAATGTTATTTCAGTTACACACTAATGCGTTAATGGCACTTCCAGTGGGACGAGATTGCTTCCCAGAGAAAAAAAAATAATGTTATTTACAATAAAGACACTTAATGGATGCTGGCATATGTGGCTGCGTAATGTCGTATCTGCATGACCGCTGGTGAAAGGTGAGGTGAGCAGCAGAGGTTTCTGCCTACCTTTGACTCTCCCACTGTTTGGCGGAGGGGAGCAGACGGCCGAGCTCTCAGAAATACAAACCCGATCACCCTTTGTATTGCAGGGAGGCACAGGAATGAGGCTTTCAGCTGGCATGTGCACTTGATGCCCATTTTCTAGCTGCTTGAACACATGCAGAAAAAAAGCCACGGTAATAGAAATGAGTTATGGATGAAACCTCATGTTTCCTGAAAACAGTCTCAAGGTATTTTCCGTGAACTCTCTGAATAACTTCAGTCCCTCCTCTCTGGCACTTTCATGAGATCGTGTTCTGCAGTGTGGTTTTGCTACCGTGCATTACGTATTACTGATTTAATTCCTACCACAAAAGAGGTGCCAAGGCATTTCTGAAGATGCACAGATACTTGCATGTTTTTTAAATTGAGGTGACAAACCCAAACTAAGCAATATAATCACCAGTAGATTTACAAATCAACTGTGATACGGTAAATCTTGTCCAGGCATGCATGATGTTCTGAGAACTTCAGGTGCATGAAGTTTATTCCAGTTACTATCTCAAATTCATATTTCTCTAAAAAATTAGGCTGGGAATAGGATATATCTACACTAATATTGAGAGGGTGTTTCACTCAGTGGATCGTTGTTAAAGACCAAAAATTTGAAGTCATATATGCTGAAGTGACACAGTATAGTAGCAGGCCATATGGAAACAGTTGTGAGTTTTATGAACAACTGATGGGATCCAAATGTCTTTTTTTGTCTCTTCCTCTAGTAAACACTTACAGAAAGAATCCAGCTTCAAATCATGCACTTGCTTTGTGTTAGCAATAAACAGACATTTGTTAACAACGGTCTGTTTTGATAACTCTGTTCTTTGACATTTCAGGGTTTCTTTTTTTGAAATTGTTCCTCTGTGCTACCCAAACAGCAGTTAACTCTTCTCATGTCACTTACAGAACGGCTAGAAGCTCATCTCTTCAAATTCATTCGTCCTGCTCCGTATCCAGAATATTTAATAATCTCGGGTTTAATATCTGCTGCCCCAGGGTGCTTCCCAGCACAACCAGCAGTGCCTCTTTATGGCTCGGGTCTAAGGAAATGTGGCTTTTCAGCCCTTTGTCACCTGGGAAGGATTGGAGGAAAAGAAGGTCAAGATGCAAAATCCTTGACTTGAAATTAAGGGACAGAAATGTGGTAGAAGAACGGGACAAGAATGAAGGGGAATCACATTTGTCCTAGGCTGAGGCAGAAGGGGGTCACCCAGCAGACAGGTAGCACAGACCATGACCTGCCATGGGACAGTCCAGAGGAAAGTTCAGCAGCAGCTCCGTTTCTGCTGCGTGTGGGTCAAAAAGCAGGGATGAAAGCCAAAAGGGCAGGCAAAAAAAAGGACGCAAGGAACCGTAATCTATAAATCTGCCAGTGTGGCACACTTAGGTGTTATGGACAGCCGTGTAGGCGCTTCCTTCTCTCTGTCTTGGCTCAGTCTACTTACTGGAAGGTAAAGCCTGCTGGGCTGACTATAACTGAAGGCAGCAGCTGATGGTAGAAGATTGTTCAGGATTTTACAGCCTCTGGTGTTAAGTACTTGCCTGGTATTATTATAGAGAAAGTACAGAGATGCATTGGAGAACTTTTTGACACCTTTCCCATCCTTACAAGGCGACCGAAGATGGCAGGGTCACCCAAGCACTCTGTGTTTTCGTGCTTAAGATCACACCACCGTGGTAACTTTTAATGATGCTTTGCGCTTTTATGAACGCTCACCTGCTTCACAGTTCCATGAAATAATTAAGGAATAAGGGGATTTATATTTATTTCTGGTTGAAGGGTGAAATAATGAACAGAACAACATTTACTTCCTCTGTTTAAATTTCGCTTGCTTTGTTTGAAACTGAAGCTCAAGGCAGAAGGCTTGGAAGCTTACCTTTGGTTGGTTATTTTAATCATTTTGTGGGCTGCAGCGGAGTAGGAGAGTATCACTGGAAAATAAGCTTTGTATTTTTGACAGGGAGTCTTGTGGCATTTCAGTAAGTGGGATCCTTATGCAGCAGGAAGACTGATATGTGTAGCAGCATTTGTCTTGTGTGAGCTCCTTCATCTGGAAAAGAAACTCCTTCCGTTCATAGTAAGGCAACGTTTGCATCATCCATGCAGGATGAGAGAGAGAGAGAGACCTACTGCTTCAGATCCAGTCCATGCTAACGGCATACAGCATGTCCGAGGGACATACCGTTGATTCTGTCTGAGGATTTGTTGGCAGTCTTTAAAAATCCAGGTCAGTGTAGGTTAATTGTTTAAGGACATTTTAAAATAAGAGCAGGATTGACATTGCTGGGCAAAGCTTTAACTTAGAATAACTGGTTTTTAGGGTTTCCATGAATTTGAAGATGTCGGGACAAATGATTCACTTTCTCAGTGAAAGTTTCTCCTTCCCCCTCCTCTCCAAAATACAGAAAGCCTAAAAGGGAGCCAGCTTCTGTTAGTCTGTCCGTGCATCTTCCCCACAAAGTCTGCAGAGATTTCGGCCCAAAACACATATGAGAGAGAAACTCTGTACTAATTTCATACTCAGTAAGTTTACAAGAAAAACATGTTGCTGTTTTCTTTCTGAACTATAAAGTCGCTGGGGATCTTATGCAGGAAAGATTTTAACACAATTACCTGTAATACTATTACAGATAATTGTAATATTACAGGTAAATTAATATTGTAATACTAATATTGTAATATTACAGGTAAAACACAATTACCCCTATTAATGATTTCTTTTAAGTGGAACTTACCTGGAAAGGATTGTTGATGGTGTGCAAGGCAGAAGACAATCTCAAATGGCTGTCCTTAAAGCTGTGCCAGCTCTGTAGAGCTAAGACAAACAGAACGTTAGATTGGCATTTTCACCTGAAATGAGTGAGGAGTAGGGCAGGAGTGTATATTTTAATAATCACTTTGCTATGACTCAATAACACTGGATAAGAAAAGTTAGAGATGCACTTAAATTCTGGGCTCTGCAGTGTACCATAGCCTGGAGATGGGGAACAAAACGACGGACACTTAAACGTGGAGGGTTTGAGATACTTGCACCCAAGTGCCACTGAAATTAAAAGTCAAGTGCAGTCATTCCTAAAAGCAGAACTTGGTTTATGAACACGTGCATTTTTGGGGCTGCCTGTAGAATTAAGCAAATGAAACCAGAAAAGGATACCACAGTATCTTCAAAATACCACAAATGTAACGCAGACATTATTTGGTAGTTTTTGTCCTACAGACATCATAGCCCAGTTGAAACACCTTTTTCTTGAAATCTTTCTGATTTTCTTAAAGCCTTGAAAAGTGAGTCAAAATATATTTTTAGCTGGTCATTAGGCAGTTTTGGGGTTTTACTCCTATCCCATGTATTTGTTTCACATTACTTATTTTTCCTACCTTATAAAAGCTGTCAAACTTCTGAATGGTACTGCTAAAATTACTTTTGCTTCATATTGCTTCTAAAAATACCTTATTTTAAAAAATGTGAAGATGGATGACTAGTCCTTAGTTTAAAGAGTAGGAGAGGCTGCACATCCAATATTACTCTTTTTAGACCGCTTCCTCACATAGTTTTCTTAGTGTAAATGTTATCAGTTCTATAGCTCACTCAAGCCTGGATTGTTTATATCGGTAAGAGAAAGCTTCCCAGAACCATACCGCCGTGTGCGCCTACTGTCGCTCTTGAGAAATCTCTTTTTTCACAAGACCTTCAGGAGAAGCTCCTGGTCATGTCTGAGAGATAGCCGAGAGGAAGAGGTGAGGAGGAGAAGGGAGATGCGTTATTCCCATCTGAAGCGCTCACTGGGTGTAACCCTTTCACTGAGCGTTCGTTGGATTAAATCCTTTCCCCCACAACTAAAGCATTTCATCTTCACTTCAGTGCAGACACAAATTTCACCCAGGAGTTTTTTCCACTGATGCTAATTACCTTTGGATCATACTCACTGCATGGAAAGATTGTCTTGGGAGACAGTAGAGAGGTAATTTCCACTGCTAACAGCTCTTCAGAACAGCTAAAACTCAAATCCCACTTTACCGTATTTGTAGTACGATCTTTTCATCTGTTGTTACTATGTCAGCAATGGAAGTGTTTCTACCCTTTGCTGCCATGTAGCCTACCTGCAAACTAACTGACGTACCCTGTAACAGCACGGAATAACAAAACTCTGCTCCTGTCTTCTCTCGTAAGGAGAGATTTCGCATTTGTCTTCCAGCCTTACAAGTTTGTCCCCTTTTCTAGGTTACGGGAATACACGTTATCTTTTCATGCAAAGATATTTTTGTTAACCTGAGGGTCACCCAAGGTGGTAAATGATCTGTTCCTTACACCTGTGAGACGGTAGACGATACATGGCAGGGCCGATTTCTCCCAAACGCTTGGCAGTCGGCACCTCCAGTGCTTGTGGGTCCCTTCATAGATACCAAGGTGCAGACCCGGGGCGGGGGATGTCTGCACCCCGTCTTGCTTTGGTTTCCTGACTACCCAGGAGGTGGGAAAACCAAGGGGCATTAGGTTGTCCCAGATCTCTTTCTCAAATATTAGCCTAAAATACAAACAAGAAGTTTATGCTAGTGAAGGATGATGCTCTGCATAATGGAAAACGAAACCAAAAAGGGAAGCAGAGAACAGCAGTCTGCAGTGTCGGAGTACCCCAGGGCAGCCGCGGCTCCGAGCATGGACTTGGCAGTGACAGCCAAGGTGTCCTTTTGGCAGCCAGCCCCTGCCCATGGAGTGGGTGTCCAAAACTACCCAGCAGAATAGGCAACTTCGTTTGCCACTCTTGATTTGCTTTGGGAGCTCTCCTACAGTTTGAATCTCCTCTTTTTAGGATGGATTCCCCTCTTCTGATCTGTCATCTCGGTCCTGCCGCCCACCAGCAGGGACATTTTGTGCTTACAAGCAAATGGCTGTGCCGAGGCAGCCTTTTACTCTCTCACACCAAGCGCCGAAATTAAAAAATGTAAATATAGCAAGAGGGACCTTTCTTTCTGCCCACTGTGTTTCTTAATTAGCACATTCCTTCAAGTTTGAATGGTTACTGCATTTTGTGAAATAACAGTTGTGCTAGTTACTGATGGTAACTACATTTCCAGGACTATATCGTATTTATAAAATACGTATCTGAATCATATATGCATATCCTAACAAACTCTCAGCTTTCTGTTTGTTTTGGGTTATTCAAACACAGCATACACAATATACCGTACTACAGATGATGCTTTTACCCGTACTCTTTCCATGCACCATCCTCCCCCCAGTTTTTGATCCGGGATTCGCTCCCATCACAGCATCATAGCCCTTTCTGTGCCAAGTCTCTGCTTATGTGGCTCCACGCTAACAACAGCCACGCTTGACTGCAGCAAATGCCAAGTACACCTGGTAATACTGCAAGCAGAACGTCTTGTCTCGGCTCTAAAAGGCATAACTGAGAGAGCCGAAACAGAACAATCTCAACGTGATTGTACCAGCCAAAATGGCTGGGTGAGGAGGAAAAGCCCTATCATGCTCTGTGTGAAGGTCTAATGCATTTTGGTGACTTAGAGGCCAATTCTAGTGCTTTCGGAATGACTTTTATAAAAACGCAGAGCAGCAGTTTCTATTGCCTTTGTGGTAAGGACCAAGCCAAAGAGAAGTATTTGAGATAGGCCGTATCTTAAGTGCAAAATAAGTGACTGTACAGTACGTCATTGGTTCCAATAATGATTTTCTCTTATTTGTCCATTGTCACGCACCAGTGACGCACGAATGCAAGGACATCATGAGGAAGCAAATAAACCAGATGTTGTATTGCTAGAATTACTTGAATAAGTCTTCCAAGATTTTTTCTCTCTTGCCTTCTAGTTGCGCAAAATGACAGTGAGATTTCGATAAATAATGTGTCTATGTGAAGATTTTTTTACAATACATTTTAAGAATTCATATGTACAGGTTATAAATATGATGTTCTGAATACCTACACGTTTTTCATATAGTTCCCGTATCATTATTTTATCTGAAGATCAGGTGTCAGGTAGCTGTTCACAGATGAGACAAACCTGGGCTCTTTAATCCCTTGCTCTGGTTCTTTCAACCTCCACTGAAAACTTTCTGCACTTCCCAGCACTCCCGATGTTCCAATTCACTGTGGAAAATACAGTTATCGAATGCTTTCTGCCCTGGGACGTTTTCTCTTCTGCTACAATTCCATGGACTTCAGTAGGAACAGACCGACGGAGCATTTGGGGAGTTACCCACAGTCGCCTAAGCCAGGAGTGCTGTTTCCACAGACATCAGCAATAGCCTTTCTGTTGGCTCCTGCGGAGTTTGGATCTCACCTTTAAGACCAGACTGCACATTCCTTACTCCTGAAGGTCAATAGACGTATTTTGCACAGTAGGCTTCTGCAGATATGCTCAGGAAAGTCAGGATATCTCCTCATGCAAGTAACAGACTGAGCTTCCGAAGGGGAGAACGGAGCCTCTCTGCTCCACTGAAATGCTTTGAACACATCCACAGAAGCAGCAGAGAGAGAAGTACTCGCTCATAAATTCTGCCTAAAATCACTGCCAAATCCTGGAGGAGTCTTGAGGTCTTCACCCGGGATGGCTGAGCAAGACCTGGTGCGTACGAGCTCCCAGGCACCCGAGAGCACCCATCTCCTTCCTCCCTTCCCAAATACCGGCAAGAGGCTTGTGCTTGGGGAGCTGGGGACACCCGTCCTCTGTCACAAACAGGTTTGCTAAGGACAGCCTGAGGCACCCGTGCACATTTTCTGTCCTTTATTTCCACACAGGTTTCCACATACAACAATCCATCCATACGTTCCTCCCCTGCTGTAGTTGGGGAGTCCAAGCCGCGTCTTCGTTCGCAGACACCCATTGCCTGACTGTAGAACTGCTTTGTTTGAACCTTTTGCTTCTGAGGAGGTAATGTGTCTGTCTCATGAGATTTAAAGGGTGGGCAGGCAGAAAGTCAATGAAAACAAGTGCTGTCTAGCAAAGCAATAGGCTACATTCTTGATCATAAACCTGGAAACATAGTTATAAAGAAGAATGTTAAAAAAGAAAGACATGATATAAAACCAAAGATGCATGTGAAGTACTCTCGCTGTCTTCTAAACTTTGTCTGAGACATCTCTTAGCTGTTATAGCCGAGGGCGAATCAACAGATCCAGGGTGCCGCGTTGCAAGCTGTAAAAAATTGTGGGCTCTCCACACAATCGCTGGGTTGGAATTTCTCTAATACTTAAAGAGTCGTCAGGATGACAACGTGTATAAATGATATGTCAAAGCAATTCTAGGACCTCCACTTTCTTATTAATCCATTTAGAGAAACGCATTGTATTTGCAGCCTGGGTTGGCTGCAGATGTGCTTGAGACATTATAATGGATATAATGAATGTGCTTGTAATAGTGTTCGAGCCTGTCTAGGTTGGACTGTGCAAAGCCTCTCTTCATAGGAGAAATGACTTTTTACAACAGCCGTATCCTCCTGCTAATTACATTGCAATCTCTCTCTGTCCCAGACAGAATGATTTGTACTGTGCACATTTCCTCCTTTTTGTAGGAAAAGGCAATTTACATATTACGAAAGGTGATACCTGACAGCATTTTAGTCTCACACATACGCTTACGAGAAAGACACGTGGCCAGCTCTCTATCTCCCCTACCATTACAAAGCGACTTAGTATTTTGAGTTCCTTCTTTTCTTTCTCTGACTTTCGTCAAGAGTTATTGGCAGGACTAATCGCATTAAATCAGACCACTAAATTTAAAGAAACACTCTTTTCACAGAGTCCTTCTGGGTTCCATACCGAAGTAGCATAATTCCCCATAACTATAAACCCATAATTTATTACATCACATTTAGCTGTTGTGGACAGTTTTGACCAACTGTTCACGGGCCAACTTCAGCAG
>NW_009606833.1:13723-15356 GCF_000690535.1 Cariama cristata | reverse complement strand
GCAGGAATAAGAGAAATACGAGGTGGGGAAAAGACCAGAGTCATAGAGAAGTTCCAGAACAAAGAGAGGATGGAAAGACGGAGTTGTTTCATTTAGAGAAGTGTTAAATAGGAGAGACAAAGGTGAATGCAGGCAAAATAAAAAATGGTTTAGGGACCATGTTTCAGTCTTCTCCTGTTTGAATTTTCTCATAAAACAACAAAACGGGGAATTGTTCTTGATTACTTACCCAGTAAAACAGATAGGCATCAGCTGTGAAACTGAAAGTAGTATTTTTCACATGGGACAAGACTAACCTGTGGGACTCCTGCAATGAGAAATATACTGAGGCCATAAGTTCAGTAGGACTTTTTTGACTTTTTGAGTGGAGTTAAACTGTACTCCCAACAAAGTCAACTGAAAGAATGGGTAACATGTGCTCTAGGGTTAAATCAAATAGATGAGATGGAGGGAGGGAGGCTAAGCAGCATCAGTAGAGCACTGATGCACGTTCTTAGCTTTAAATATCTACTTAAACCCACTCAGCAAATCACTTTGTAAGCAGATACAGAGCTCTGAGGATGTGCTCAAGTCAGTTGAAGTTGAAGCTTCATTATTTGGTGTTTTGATTATGTGCCTGGGCACTTTTCCATAGTATATGAGGCCTGGATTTGAAGCATGCTGAGGGGTAATGTCAGCAGCAAGTATACTGTCCATGAAATTATAAACCATGCAGTACAGCAGAAAAACCCGTAACGCATATATATCAAACGATATCACGTTTGAGAGCAGTCCTCCCATTGCCTTGGTTTCAGCTAATGAAACATCCAGCTTGCTAATATACATGGCTATCGTCAGGAATCAGGGCACGTCACTGACATGGGAGATAAAAGTGGATGACCTATAATATGCTAATTTATGTGATTATAATACAAATGGGTTTGTGCTATGCTCGCTTTCTTTATTCTTGTGAATCTGAGTCTCGGTTCAAGTTATTCTTGGGATCCCTGGCAAATCCCTAAGGCTCCTTCACATTGAAGTATATGCTGAAAGGGGAAAGTCTGAGAAGAAAAACGAAAACACAATAAAATGGGCCCTTGATTGAGATTAATAATAACCCATTCTGACAGAGTCTTATATCTTATGTCTTCTCCCCACAGTTGTTTTACCTTTCACATCCAGGTGTATCTTGACTCCTCCTTCTTATTCAGTTTCTCTCGTACTTAGGCTTTGGATTCTCATAATCTTCCTTAATGCTGAACAGCAAAAAAATTTCCTGCAAGCCTGGAGAACCTTTTCTATTCCCTTTCATCCATCTGTATTATCTGCAGCAGAAGTAGCAGTGATTCTAATTATGGAATCTCTGTAGTCATTAACATTTTATAATAAATGATCTGTTTCTTCTTTGAGATGGTCCTGTTCCAGCAGCAGTCAGTCTCGCATTCCTCTTTATTACTGGCAAACTGTGAAGTATTTGCCATTCTGCACCCAGTGGAGTTGCAAAGAACCTCCCTTCCCCCATTTGGTACGTTCATGGGCACCACTTCTCTGTTAATCTCTTTTTTTAATATAGTTTGTTAATGGTGATGTGCAGTATACAAGCAGGCAGGAGAATATCAGAATGTTAGGAACTAAGTGACAAGAGAAGCAGGAA
>NW_009606833.1:0-13692 GCF_000690535.1 Cariama cristata | reverse complement strand
ATTTCTCTTTGTTCTACAGTGCCTTTCACCCCAAAGTTTTCCAAATATTAAAAAAACCCTCAGAAACCCAAAACTCACCGCCCTGATCAGGCAGTCATTGGCAGTTACTTTAGGTAGCAATTTCATCATACCAGATGCATTGTATTTAGTTTCGGTTGGAAATAAAACACAAAACATAATTTCTCCAGGTGAAACACAGAAAAAACACTGGAGAGTAAAACACTTTCCTAAACCTCATTCTGAATGAGGTTAAAAGAATAACAGACAGATAGGAAAGGCAGCACATAATGACCCTGGTATATACTGACATCACACTGACATTTACAACCAGGTCTTCGGTGACTTTGAGTGACTTCCCCTGAAGCAGAGAAAACAATTTTGAGACTACAAACTCTCTGGAAGCGAGACCAGGCTGGCTGAACTTGCTATGCAGCTCTGCACGCTGAAATGCAGACATTTTGCTGGTAATGCAACAGGGTGCGGTGTCTCTTCAGTTAAAGACTCTTTTTCTGTCGAAAATGTAAAAAAATAAAAATAAAAAAATTAATAGTAGGAGGGGTAAAAATGACTGTGAAATAAAACATACCGGGCTTTTTCACTTTGCATGGGATGACCTAGGAAGGGAGTGATAGGTGCAAATGGAATATCCACACCACAGGTAATGGCTTTTTCAATGAATACAAGCTGCTGAACACTAATTCTGGTGGTATTCACTGATTAGAGCATGTGAAGAACAGATGAGACTTCTGTTTAAGGGTAAATTGTTTAAGATTCTCCCTGATGAGCAATAAAATATGTCACAGTTATGTTTGGTAAGATCTAGGGGAGATAAGGATGTAGTGAGATAAAAACATATAGCTTGGCTCAATGCTAATGTACTTACAGTGATCGGCTAGAATGTCATCATCTAGGTGTTGTCTTCACTGAGAAATAATATCTGTCCTAGCGGTTGTGTGATCCTCTGCAAGATAAAGAAGGCTGCTTTTGAAGCAAAAGGACTTAAACTAACCCTGCTGCTTATGGATTTAGACAGTTAGTAGTAAGACATTAACTGGCAGTTAAGTTGGGTGAAGCTCCATGTAGGTGGTATAGATTGACTAAAGTGCAAACAGCTTATTTTCTTATATTTATGTGTATTATACACTGCCAGAGGAGGGAGAGCAGGGTCAGAACTCTTTGAAATATATACCATTAACTTAGATGAAGCAGTGAGTATTATGGTTATTCCTGTTTCACCTACACTGAAATATAGAAATTAAGGGCTACATTTCATCTAAAAGTCTTCCTCTAAAAGCTAGAGTTGTAGTTTGGGGGATTTCTCTGTCGTGCTTCTGCAGTTGATGGAAAGAGATCGGCCTAAGGGATCCACATCTGGATCCTGTCCAGACAGCAAAACCATTCTTATTCTTTAAAGTAATGTTCCAGTAAATCTGTACACTCCTAAAATAATGAAATGGATGCAGGCTATCTGTGAATATCTGTTTGGATGCTGTTTTGGACTGAGCTCTGTTGCATTTATCTCAGCAAAGCCAACTTGCATTCCTAACATTTGCCGTGTTAGTATTTCATGTCCTCCCTTTCTGGAGCCTTAAAGGCACGAAGAAGTTCTGTATGTTTCTGCCTGTCTTCTGCCTTTGGATTGTTATCTTCAGCTTATGCCCTGTTTGCTTTGTCAGAAACAAAAGTATCATTCAAAAAAATGTCTCCCACAGATACGCCTTCTGTGACCTTGTTTTACACAGTGATTCTATGATCTTCAACGTTGGGATGACAAAGACTATTCGGAGTTCCTGGTTAACAAAACCAAGTGTCTTTCCTCCCCTCCTGTTTGACTGATGAGAACCTATCTCGAGCTTAGTCGTGCAGTGGTCTTAACTCCTCGCCGCGTTAAAGCTATGTTTTGATCCTTTCATCTATCTCACGCAAGCCTTCCGGGCACGATTCTGCTTCTCTACTCGCAACCTCCCTTGTTCAGCCGAACAATCTGGAAAAGAGCACAAGATAAGCTTTTTGGTGGGGAAAAAGAAACCAAGAATAAGCTTGTCAGTTCCCATATACAATCTTGTGCCTGGGGAGTAGATATGTTTTTTCAATTAGGGTTTCTAAAGTTCCTTTAAATGCACTAGCTATGCCCTATACAGTGATTAAAGGCTTCAGCAAATAGGGCCTGAGAGGCCTTATAACCTTCCAGTCTCCTGTAAATGCACCTGCTTACTGATTTTCCCTTCTTCTTTATGCGGTTGTTGTCATTGTCGTTGTTTTAATCCTCTCTAGAAAGTCAATCCTGGAGAAATGCCATTAGTGGGGGAAAGACTGAGCAAACGGCGAGTCTTATGTTTAGTTCTGATGAAGCGCTGGCTTATTCCTAGAGGTGTCTGAAAGAGCCAGAGAGCCTGGACTCAGTCTAAAGCTTTATTTTTTAGGTCTCCATCAGCAATACTCAGTTTATTTTACATTTTGCACTGGAAATGCTAATATCCAAGCCAGGTTTAAACTGACACTGAAGAGTTATTTCTTTTCAGTGAGTTACTACATGAAGCAACTGTAAGTTGTTTGCAAGGTATTGTATACATAGCTAATCAGAAAAAAAACAAAAACAAAACAAACTTGGCATTTGTGCTATTTATTTCTATTAGGTGGTATGGGACCTGGATTTATGTTTTGAAGCTTTGAGGAACTGTGTATTGCATTGCTGAAGGCCTTAGACTGTTCTAGGAAAGAGAAGCAGTTGAAGAAATATATGCTGCTGCCTGAATTATTACACATATCTGAATAACAATAACAGCCCCATTTGCCTGAATAACAATAAAATAACAGCCCCATTTGCCTCCTGCCTCTGACTGCAATAAAAGGTGCTTGTAATTTTAATTGCTTAGAGCAAAATTCAAGTGATTTGTTAATATTAACAGAACCCTAGGACAGAATTATAGTAATCTTTTATATACACTTGGGGGAACGCTGGTGGAAACAATATAGAGGATAGAAATACGCTTTCTTGCTGCTTCATGGTTCAGTGGAAATTTAACCTGAGATCCAGACCTGCGTGTGCTGGGAGCGCGAGAGGTAAGAGGAGCACAGACGGCCATCCCAGGGGGAAATTTTGTTGTTCCAGATCTTGGGAGAATGATTTTGCCATCAGTGCGGAGGCTGGAGCCTGCCTAATGGCAGCCCAGTACAGTCAAGAGTGAGATGGGTAAGCTGTCTCTTGCTCCCAGGCCCCTTATCCGACCGTCATCCAGGCATCTCTCCCGTTCCTAGCAAAGACCGGAGCATGCCTCATCCTACTGTAGGTGACACCAGAAGCTGATGTTCCCCCGGGGTTGTGCTAAGACCTGAGGGTACCAACCAGGGGAGCCTTGGATGAAGCGTCAGTCTTCTCCCCACCACTCCTACTTCATATCTGTGTGCCATCCAGCAACGCTCCTGTGGCTGTATCTGACGGGTTTGCTTTGCGTGACGGGAGGGATACAAATCGGCTGGATTCTCCAAGGAATTTGTTCCGCTGGCTGTGGCGAAAGGATCAAACTGCAGCTAAAGAACAGGTTGAAAGTCTCTTTGCACAAGGATACGTGTTAACCCCAAACAACGCATTATAGGACAAGGAGCCTCCTTGTCATAGAAATCTGTGCTTCTAGTAGCCTATTTTTTCACTCCAGCTAAAAGGAACAGGATTTGCTGAATTCCCACACTCTGTCCAAAGCGCACATGGAGTTTCCTCATAATAGGCAGGCGCTTCATTTTTTGTGAATTAACCCAATATTCTTCTTATTTCTGATTCCAAGCGTGTTTTGTATTTGTGTTCCAATGCTTGCCTGAGTTATTGTCCATCTGTCTTTGGCTTATCCTGTCTGGTGGTCCTCTCTTTCCTTCTCAAACTTGGATATTTCTGCCTAATGCTTTGTCCTCTTCTAGCTTTCCTGTGGATTCATAACTTATCGTGACCCTCCCTCCTTCTACTCAATAAGCTAATATTTTTAATTTGTCTACTTTTAAAATTCAGTTTCCTTTTTAGCTGTTTTATTATTACTGTTTTATCAGCAATGACAGTTCCAGTGTTGAGCGCATTGAGTGCGATGGCAAAGTTCCCATTAGTTCAAAAGAAAATTGTCTGAGTCATGGGAATGTAAAACCATGTGCATAATCTTATTACAGATATCCCTGGTACTGTTAATTAATGATCCAGATTCGTTCCCCAAAAGCATTAACTAAACCTAGTCTAGAAATTGAGGGATTAATGATAAGCAGCAGAAAGTCTTTATAAAGAGCTGTCTTGTTGCTGTGTAAAATACAGGGCTTATAGCCCAGAATGACACATCTTCAATGCTCACAGCCATTTTCATGTAAGCATGAAACGAAATGTCTACTCCAGCATTTTAAGAAATGGTCATGCCTATTTTAACAAACTCTGTACAGATTTAGCAATTACTGGCTAGCAGGAGACAGCAAGAACCCATGATACCTCCTTTCTTCTCGTACTGCAAGAGAAAAACAGACAAGATCCACCAAAGGACTTTCACATCCCAGGGAAGATTGCAGAAATCTCTGCGTTTTTGCAACAGTATGGAAATTGCAGACTCCCAGGAGTTGGCAGGAATCAAGCTAGCAAAGGATAAAAGTTGTGTATTGTACAGAACCTCCACAAACAGCACACATACCTTGTGTCCAGGTGGGTGAGGGGAAAAGAAGATATCTATAGTAAATTTGTGTGCCGTAGTATAGTCCCAGGTAAAAATGGAGAGAAGCACGAGAGTGACCGAGAGAAACCGTCCCTTTCTCCCTGGGCCTTTCCTCACCTCCTTCGCAGACCCTCGGGCTGTCGTTCCTCTATATCTGCTGAAATCAAAGGCAGTCGACTAGACCATCTCATCAATATCTGGTCAGTATGTATGAGATTTTTTTAGAGCTAAGCTGGTATTCACTGAATTTCCAATGTGAAGAATTAAAAAAACCCACAAGGTTTTTGCTTATTTTAGACTAAATGAATTCGTCAAATAGAGAACATAATGTTACAATCCTGCCTTCTTTATTCAAAGTATTTCTGTTGGAAAAAAACTTTCAGTTTTCTTCAGTCTCACGACTGTTTTTCGAGGGCATACAATACAAACGTAATGTTATAGTCTAAGTAAGAGACTGAATTCAGTGCAAGATATTTGGGGAACATTATACTCTTTGCTGAAATCTGTGGAATTATTCTAGTTTTACATTGTTATGAATCTCCTGACTGTATCCCGAGGCCTTCATATAAGGTCCCTCTTTTCCAAAGGGACAGAGCAGCCTTCCCAACTTCCCAGCCACAACCTCGAGCTCGTCTCCCATCTTTAACCCCGCTCTCTAATCAAAACTCCCATGGTCTTGACGCATCCCAAAGGACTTAAACCTTCTCCGTGGTGTTTCCCGTGGGTATGAGGCAATATACCTTTGCTGTAGGTATTCATCTGCCATTGTATTGTTCAGCAATGCACTTGTGAGGTTAAAAATCATTCACTTTATAAAGATATATAAGATTAAGATTCAATTTATGAACACCTAGAATATTAAGAGAGGTACCTCTTGGTCTCCAAAATGCTGTTTCGCTGTCATTTCAAAAACTCAGATTTAGCATGTGACCCAAAGATTTTAGTTATTCTTGCACTAGTGACAAATGGCAGTAACAATACATTCACCCTCTGCACTAGTAATAAATTCCTCCTCTTTATTAAGAAAGGGTGATAAATTATAAATAGTAAGCCTGTTAGATATACTCCGAGTGTTTAATAACAATAATGCTTGGCTGTTCTCAGTGCTTTTCAGCATAGGATCTCAAAAGCACATTAAGGAAGTAGCTAAGTTACGTCCCAGGGTACTGGTGAGTAACTTGTGGCAGAAACGTAACTCACGCCCCGTGTCACGGCGATGGCAGAGCCTGGAACGGAGTGGGAGGATGGCACTGCCGCTAATCATAGCACACACCAGTAGGTACTTGTAAATTTTATAATAGGCATTCCCACCCCGGCTTTCTCTCCCTTTTCCTCCTCCCAGTATCTAAAGGCAGATATTCTTCTAGGAAGCAGGCTTATATTGCTGTCTCATATGATAATAAAATAGCTGACGCCCAAATGTATTAATATCTCCCTTTATAGCAATTGAAAGAAGCAAGAGGAGAAGCTCCCAGAAAAGAGAAAAGTAGCCAGTGGGCTCAAGAAGAAGCAATTAGCCTCTCCAAGAGTGGGAGACTGGAGTGATTAGGATTGCAGGGTAGGGAGGATATAATTACAAAGCACTTGCTGCTAAAAGGTTCATCCTGTATAATGCCTTTTAAATAAAATGGACGCTTGAAGGAGGAACCCAGTGTGCCAAACTGAATGGTCTCTCTGAGGACAATCAGCACAGTTACTTACTTTAAGCATTTCAGTGAGAGGTCCCAGGAAAATTAACCTGTTGCTTCCAGGGATCTGACTTGCTGCTCCTCAGGAATTAACCCAGAAGCCTGCTCTGCTCGACCTCCCTTGGAGCTCCTGGAAGGAGGCAGGGCGGACAAAGCTGTAAATTGTGAGGTCTAAGACACCTCCACAAATCCCAGTACTAGCTATTAAGGGTTGTGATGGACATGAGTAATAAAAAAAAGAACCCACTGTTGAATGTTTTCTTCTGTTTGTCTGTGTAACTTTGTAAGTGGATGTGGCATTCAGTTCATTTTGCAAGCTTTTTAGTATTAGCACTGGGAGAAATTTGGCAAAGGAAAAACATGAAAGAGGAAAGAAGGCAACACAAAGGAAAAAAAGATGTAACTTTGTAAGTGGATGTGGCATTCAGTTCATGGTTCAAGCTTTTTAGTATTAGCACTGGGAGAAATTTGGCAAAGGAAAAACATGAAAGAGGAAAGGAGAAGGCAACGCAAATTAAAAAAAGAACAAAAGAAATACTGACATAAAAAGTAAGAAGAAAGTCAAAGTGCAGAGTATACAGAGGACAGCAGGAAAAATGTAATTATTTAAAGTATTGAAAATCAGTCTTCCTGGCAAAAGGGCAACACTGGAATCAGTCTGGACCGGCTGACTCTTAACGCGTCTTTGGATTTTAGATAGGCAGCAATTTTCTTCCTGGCAAGTATCTGGCAAGTTATTTATGTGGGCTGAAACCCTCTCCAGTCCACAGGCCGCTGGGAGTGCTTACATCCTACCTAATCTTTGGTTCAGGCAGCTGGCAGTAAAACTTAAATTTGCCAGATGTCATGATTTTCATCCCAGAGCACTGTCCATAAAAAGGCGGACTCAAAATACAGAATATATTTGCTCGGGAGTGTCTTTACTGTTATTTTCTGAAAGATCTTTAGATGTCCCTTTTTCATCTCGTTTTTTGTTCTTTTCTTGCCTGATACTACTTGAGAGGGCAGTGCAGAGTTCTGGAAATATTCAGGTGAGAAGGAGAAAAAATTGTGATTCTGTCTTCAGTTCTCATGGTTGCTGCTTGTGTGTTGGAGCCCAGGACCGTGTGCTTATTTGCTCAGTCGATTCTGAAAGAACCTTTTCTTTGAGGGCAAAAGCTTGCCTCACAGATTGAACTTCTTTCTTTGCTTTCTTTCTGAATAAGAGTCTGAACAATAATTTTTTTAATCCTGTTTTTAGGTTTGAGATTTTTTAATTCTGTTTTCATATATTCCAACTTCGGTTTTCATCTATTTTTTTTACAACGCTAGAAGCGTGAGCTACTGCCAGACGTGGTCTTCTGGCTTTTGCATCTTTACAAGAGGAGTCAGGTCCTCCTAAGCTGGGATGTTACAGCAGTAGAGGTTTAACACAGCTCACACGCTGTTTCTGATGGCAGAAAACATGGCACAACTACATTTAAATGCACTTCACATCCAGTGCTTTACAAAGAGAACTGGCCAGGACTGGGCTGGTGGTGAAGACTGTAGAGGTGATGCCCAGTTATTTTTAATACTGTATGTATTCTAGATAATGAGAGGGTTAAGAAATAGTTGTTACTGAATTGTTGATGTTGATGGCATAATGATGTATTCTGTATGATTTGGGGTCATTAAGGTCTCGTAGTTAGAGAGCGTCCCGTATGCAAATATGCAAGGAAAAGCAATTGCCTGATAAACCCAGGAGGGTCATTAGAAAAAACTGCCGGGCTGTTAGGGTATGAGAACACTGCTTTCTCATCTCCAGCCACAGCTGCAGAGGGGACCGCGAGCTTTGGGAATCGACATTTGAAATGGCTAAAAAGTGACAAGAAGGAGGGTTGGTGGAGTTGCCTGGAGCAGCTAGCGAAGGGCAGCTTCTACCAGGCAAACCTGTTGAGCCCGCTGGCGTTCCCAGGGAAAGACAAACTGCAGGAAGACAGATGGGCATCTTAAGTGCTTCACTGGTTTATTCCTTTTCAGTGTCTTTTTGTGTTTCCACCACCAATATCAAGAAATGCTATATATTTAGGTAGTCTGATCGCTCTATTTCATTCTAGGTCACAACTCCTAAAGGCAAACCTTGCAGGTGGCCTCACTGAATGATCACAGTCGCCGCAGGATGGGTTGTTCCTGAGGCACCTGGTCCAAAAGCGGGCATTTCCCTTCAACTGCACCTGTAGGGAGGCGAAGGCGTAGGGCCAGGCTACCGAAGGAGCTCCCTGGGCATCACGTAATTGTGACAAGAGCCATGCGAATTTGCATTGTATTCCTGGGCTGTTCTCCTTTAAACACGTGTTTGCAATCTACTGTCGGTTGTAGGAGACCCGGGGACCTTCAGAAAATGCCCGGTCTCTGTTCTGTTTCTCCTGTGTGTCCGGTTTTGAGGCAGTATTTCCCTGGGCTAACACCAGTGCTCGTTTCCCCTGCGTTGCCAAAGACAAAGCAGACCGAGAATGAGTGGTTTTGGGATGCCCTTGACCCCCGGCAGTGTCAGACAGGTTTGAAGCAGCTTGACAAACATGTGCTTCCCTTGTAAATGTAAGGATTTGTTCACAAAACTTCACAATCCTGTACCTGCCCATGGGCACTGAGTTAACTTTTCTTTACAATTCAAAGTAACATAAAAATTGACCAAATGTTTCCCTTCCAAAACATGGTGAAGACATGAATGTTTCCTGTCAGGATTTTCCTGAAGCAGAAGTCTGAAAAATTAAAGTTACATAGTCCAGTGTTGAAACTCTGACACTTAAACTAGCTTTTTTCTTATGTTTTGTGGAATTCACCGGTATTACCTGAAATGCAGCTGTTCTTCATGCACAAAACCAGGAGAACTTCTCAGAAAATATTGGAAACAGTTAATATTTTATGAGATTTGGAATTAGTATTCATCAGTGCTGTGTCCTGCAGTCATGCTTACAGCAGTTAGAAGCAGAAGGTTAAAAAAAACGTGAGGAAGATATTCTCACCAGGACTTTGCATCCATGTCTAGGAAGTGTTGGATATAAGGTTGATATATGGTCATGCGTACAACCTGCAGCCTTTATGGACTCCTCAGATTTGGCTGTTATCTGTAGCACTGTACGTCTGATCAAATTTGAAGAGAAAGCATTCAGGTACGGCAGGAATTCTATAGCGGTCTCTGTTCGGTGCCGGCGGGCAAACACCTCTAGCCAGACAGTTTTAATCCTGCCTCTTCCATTCACTGCCTTGTTCTGTGAATTCAAGACGTGATACTGGAAGTAACGGAGCTGTTTTGGAACAGGGAAGGTTAGAAAGATGTCGTCCTTACAGCTGGGCTAATACCGCAGAGAAAAACTGTATGTAAATTTGACAAAAATGTGAATTTGTTCTGGGTGGCGGTTGGGAGCGTAGGAGGTGTGCAAACGGAGTAGTGGTGGATGGTCACCAGACAGCACATCTACGTGCAGATTTCAGAGTGATTGCAGGACAGCAAACGTCACTTCCAAAACAGCTATTATTTGTGTTGGAAATGTGCTTTTGACATCTATGTTATTTCAGTTGGGAAATAAAAACAGATTAGAAAATTATTAGACGGTAGCCAAACAAAACTAACAGAGCATTCAAGTAGAACGAGCTCCTTACAAGCAGACTAATGATTATTTATGGAGAATGTTCACCAAATAACTTCAAATAAACTAGAGGAAAGGATGATCTGTTCCTGACAGATTGTGGGCAGTGTAGGTTTCATGCATGTGTTTGACTCCTGGCAGATGAATTCATTCCGGCATGACATGGAGCCCATTAGGAAATTTGCTACACAAGTAAAAGTCCGCACTCCATTTCCTTTAGGGTTGCGAAGCACAACAATTATTGCCCTCAGTGGTAAGGCAAGCACTTAAATTAATAAATGTCCTGTTAATGAGTACACTAAACATGAAAATGTCTGAACTGGAAAAACACCAACTGTGCACGTTACCAGCTGGGCGCGTGTTTCGTGTTGGTTAAACAAGCTGGCTAATAGGATAAAAGTCAAAGGTTGTAGCACACGTAACCGTGAGAATTTAGTTTTGTCTTGAATCTACCTTTCTGTGTCCCTAAGGAACCTTTGAGAAAAGTGGTGATGATACATGAGCTTAAAAGCAGTATGATGCTGGGTGTTAGCACACTCCTATATAGATTTATGCATAAAAAACCCAACCCAATGACTGTAATTTCTTAGTCTAAAATGAAGAAGGGTAACTGTCTGTAATAAAACCAGTTCCATCAAACTAGAAACTCTACAGTTTCTTCAAACTGGGCAAATTGTGACTATCTCAGCCTGGATTTTTAATTTGACTGTGCCTTTTTCACATGAAATGAAAACCTGCTTTCTCCAGTTTTCAGACTTTGAGTTTCCACCCCACACCTGGAAGCTGTGGCCCAGCCACCCACCACCTTCTCCTCTGTTGCCTCTTGAATACGGGAGTGGTGGTGTAAAAGAAAAAAAAGCCATAAATTTGACTCGAAATTTTACCTCGAGTGCATCAGTTTTGCATTGCTTATACTGTCAGTGAACTTACTTGCCGTAAATTAAATTAAGTGTAATCCAGCAGCAAATGTGTTAAGGCTTAGGGAGGTGAGGAGGCTGCAGCGTGATACAAGTTACAGAAAGTAAGAAGCCTGCTGCCAAATGCAGCTCTCACTCTAGAGCCCTTGGAATAAGGTCCTCAGGCACCCTAGTCTTCATTAAATAAACACAACTTTTTGTTGTTGTGGTATGTGGCTGATGCTTTTATGCCCAGTGTAAGAGAGAGGGGCCTAGTGTGGATCTCTGGTGTAAGTGTGTGTGCCTGTAAGGGCAGCAAGAGAAATCAGGGGCTGCCGGAGTTAAAATGCTCCGGGATCCGGGTCGAGCAGAGCCGTATCGGCCCAAATCAGCCATACTTCACACAGGCATCGGGCAAAAGATTTCCCAAAAGCCCACAAGTGGTTGGATGTCCTCTCCCCAATTTGAAACCAGCCTTCGTTGGATTCTGATTGTCCTCAGTGCCTTTGAAAGCATCTCGGGGGGGACTAAACTGAGCAGGGAGGAGGCGTGAGTGCCATGGTCGTGCAAGGCATGGCCAGAGGAGGAAGGAGGACGGGAGGTTTGGAGGGTTAGATGCCTCCTGGCTCTCTCCAGCACCAGCTGGCAGAGGTGCAGCCGTCTCTGCGGAGCAGGGCTGATGGACACCAGCCTCATCTCGGCAAGCAGAGGTCCAGCCAGCCGCTGGGTTACTGCCCTACACGTCTTTGTCGTTTGGAGGTCTAGGCTTAAAGAAAACATTGCAAGCCTGAGACATGTTAACTCTACAAATCCTACGATACTAAATATATGCAGAGCTAAAATAACATGTCATCCCCCCCAAGAAATTTGTTGTGTTTTCAGTGTGATTCTCTAGGTGAGCAGTACCATCCTCCAAGTAAAATAATGTACCTGCTGTGTCTTTCCTTTAAAAAATAAGAAAGTATAAATCTTGCAGAAAGGAAAGAGTATAAGTGCCCAGCAACAAAGACTGTTTAATAAATATCCTTTTAATTCTTATGAATGTCCCATTGATGACAAGATATAGCCAGTAGAGAAGTCTGCTTGTCTTGCCTTGCACAGCCATTTACCTCCAGGAAAAGTAGGTGACGTTTGGATGCAAAATGCTGATTTAGCAGAGACTCGGATGATCCTGGAAGGTAAGCTCAGAGCAGAACCCAGCCAGGGTCATCCAGATTCTGATGTTACTGGTCACCTGAATCTGAGGGAGTCGCTTAAATTCTGTGGCTGAATTTTACCCACCAGTGAGCCTGAAGTTTCTTCACAGAGGCAGTGTAAAATGAATTAATATTTTAGAACGTGCTTCGAAATCCTCAGATAAAAGGCACTGCCACATTGCAAACGATTTCATGGACAGAACCATCCGAGGTGAGATCTGCCTCTTTTTATGTAACTTCTTTCAAAGATCAGAAACTAATCGAGCTCCGAGATGAAATAGTGCAGTGAAACAAGATGGTCCCACAGTTCCCAACATAACATCACAGCAACCTGAACGATCAGGTAATTCTACTAAGAAGGTTTGGAAATAACCATGAAAACTGGGTTTGTGGTTTGGTTTTTTTTCTTCATTTAACTAAGCTGAGCTTTGTGGTCTTAGCACTGAGCACATGAATATGCTCTCCAGAAGGATCACCTTGAAAGGAGCCTAATGATTTTTTTTTTAATAAAGCTCATCCCAAAGGCTGACACAGAAGAGGCATAGATGAAATGCAAACCACCCCTGAGCTTCATCAGACTGCAGATCACCAGATGAGACCTGGGCAAAGTAACAGTCCGGATCTGACCCCCCAAGAAAGCTCACCTCTTAGATATAAAGAGCTGGCCGGCCGGCACAAGTAAGGTGGGGTTTTCCCACGGTTTGCTAAACAGTCTGTCGGGGCTGCTTTTCAATAGCCAGTATTTATATAATTAACAAGTACTTTGGAATGATTGTGGAGTATTGCTGGCTGCCCGGTCTTGTTTGCAAAGTACCCTCCTTTTAATTTTCCCAAATCTTAAGAAATGTTGAGTATTTGCGTCTTTGTCTGCTGATGCATCTTGTATTGGAACCTGGTAAGTGTGCTGAGTATTTTCATATCCACAGAAGAAATCAGTAGGAGTAAGGGTGCTGAGCTCACCATGCTCAGCATCTTGTCAAATCTGGTTCTTTGCTTACAGTGATACAATCCTTTTTACGTGTTTTGTATTTATTCATTAGGATGTGTTCTCTCCTGGAGCCACTTGCAATAAGTCTTGTTAATTAATAGCAGTTAGACTTCTGCTTAGCGACAGGAGGGTGAATCCACCGCACGCTGTTGGTGTTTCGCGACTGGGGGGGTCTTAAAATTATTGCTGAAAAAAACCCCACCGTAAAAAGTTGCTGCATGAGAGCAGCATCCAGTTGTGAAATACCACATTTTCACTTGTGTGTAGGTACGGAGGTATGTTGTGTCATGCCTCGAAAAGAAGTTGGTAGGCTGCGTTACAAAAGCTGTAGAGTACGCTGCTGCAACTACTGGAGTGTTATTGATAAATCCGTGGTGTATCCCCATCTTGAGTGCTGCGTCTAATTTTGGTCTCCCTCTTAGAAAGGACACAGCAGGAACCGAAAGGCTGCGGAAGGGGTGGTAGAAATTACTAAAGGCACGGGTAAAAATCGAACCCAGGATAGTGACTGGGCTTGAAGGAAAATAAAGGAGGGACCTAATACGGGCAAATACCGGACTGGTTTGGCGGGTGTAAATGAGCCTTTCCCGTGCGACAGTAAGCAGGGAGCTCGGCAGACCCTGGGAAGCCCGGAGCC
>NW_009606832.1:58032-78967 GCF_000690535.1 Cariama cristata | reverse complement strand
TGAGTGATCTCTCCCTGGCCTTATCTTGATGTACGAACCTTTTGTTATATTTTCACTCCCCTGCCCAGCTGAGGAGGTGAGTGACAGAGCAACTTTGGTGGACACCTGGCCTCCAGCCAGGGTCAACCCACCACAGACTGTTTATATGTTGCTGCTTATAGTGACAATCTTCAATATATCATCACAGCATCTAACAAACACATAGAAAACCCATTTCCTTCATATATTTGAACTGACAAAATGCTGAAACATTAAATACATTATCTGAAGCAAGTTATTACTTAAGCATTAAGCTAATGAGACAGTCAAAATACTGGAAAATGATAATCTCATCACAAATCAGATCACACTGTATCTCGGCTAATTAGCAGCAGAAAAGCTGTAATAAATTACTTGTATTTCTTGTTGTCCACTAAATCGGCTTTCAACATATTCCAAACAGTTCTAAATATGAAATCACTGCTTCTCACTAATAAAGAGTTTTTAAAATACCAAATTTCTATTGTTTTAAAGGGTTTAGTCTTGGCAAGTTCTATAGAAAATAAGTTTTTTTCTGAAGGGGGGAGCAATGGATGTTTTCAGAACATATGGTAATAGCAGCATTTATCTAACATACCTAAAATATGTGCTGGTATCTAGTAACTAAAGGCATAAAGACACTCCAGGCTAACACTTCCCAAGCACTTGGAGCCCAAACTCAAGTGCAGGTCCCCAGGGCAGCATGAACATTCACTCAATGTTCAGGTCTAGGATAAGGCCAGAAGCTCTGCTGTTCCCAGAGAAGGCACCGCCTTTCCAATACCTCCCCAAACTGGGGGTTCTCAAATCAAATTATGGTTCAACTGCTGCTGAGTCCAACATTTAGAGACAACCCAGTAGTCTTCTCAACAGTTAAAAAACCAGAGCAGAAGGACTGTTGCCTTCTGTAACACTGACCCACTCAAGAGCTGCACTGCTACAGGTGAAAGCACTAAGCAACGCCTCTTGGTGAATTTGGAATGAGTAACAGCTGATGCTGATCCTGATGCTGGGGAAAAAAATATCTATGAATTTTATTCAGACTCCACAGGCTAAATAAGCAGATCTGTGACACACACTTCTTACACAGACAAAATATTTAGTCGAGGACAGGAATGTTCAGAGGAGGAACATTAGTGTTAAAAGGTGTAGTGAAAGTGGTTGTGGTAGAGAAACTGAGAGAAAACGTTTTCAGTCTGTACCACGTTTCACTTCTTTCACTGTTCAGCTTCACATCCTTTTTCACAGAAGCGCCTGCCACATGAGATGCACTCATGAGGGGAAAGTCCTGAATCCGAGAAGATCCTTGCGTCAGGACAGACAGACCGGTGAAAGAAGAACAAAGATGATGACTACTACTTTTCAGCAAAGCAAATGAAAACACTTTACGAGGTTGACTCAGAGCACTGACACACTTTCCAATGTATGCATGCTGCCACCCCCACTGCTTCCTACGCAGACTCACCCCCCCAAAAAACAATAAGTAAGTCAAAATCAAACCCAGAAAACTGCTCAGTTATCAATTCAAAGTTGCAACTGCCTTCTGAAATTAATTAAAATAGCCAGACGTGCCACCTTTCTGCTTGTTCATTCTGGGTCTCTCTCCTCTGTACCACAGTCTTTCCTCAATTTGCTTTCTTTTCAGTACTTCTAATCCAAGCATCCCCAAGTCTCCAAAGTGGGTTTATTTTCCTTTTCTTCTTGCCATAGGGCTGATATACCCCAGAAGACTTTATTTGCATCTGTAAACTATAAAGACCCTTCAAAGGGTTAGCAGCGGATGGGGAATGAATGGTGGTTGGGGAACTCAAGAGGTGAGCAGTGCTGAAAGACGAGAAGCAATTGGAATGGATGATTTGACAGCGTAGGAGAAAATACTTATTTTAGGCTTTTAAGCTGTGCTGGAAAGGGTACGGTTGCCCCCTGCAAAGGAGTTCCCTCGGGAAAGGCTCATTGTACTAGCAGTGGGAAACATGAAGGCAGGGGAAGTATGAGCTCAGATGCAGAGACAATGAGCACAAGGCTCCTTCCAGAGTGACTCATCCAGCCTCTGGGACAGAGGAAACCGATCACTCCATAAATCAGCATCTTTTGCTAACTATCCAAGTAGTGGCACTTGGCTGTGGGGAAGGCAGCTGTTCACTGCTTCTAATAGCTCACGGGATGGTGCTGGGAAGGGGCGGTTAAATAGAGGTTTGGGGGAGATGACATTTAGTCAAGATAGAAATAGTACAATAAGACACTTAAAGGAATTAATTTGCCTTTGCATAAGTAATAGGGATCTGGATCCATGTAGCATTCCAATAACACTAAGGTTCTGCTAGAGCAAAGGAAACTTTGTCAAACTTGTGGGCCACTGAACATTTTTCTTGTAAGTCAGAGTTCATTTTTACATAATTTATGTGCCAGTAATGCAGTTTCTCATAACAAAGCTCAATCTAACATTTAATAGAAAGGAGAGAGAGATTTTGGAAAAACACATTTTTCACATAGTGATTAGATTAGATGCAAACTAATTTGGGAAAAAAAACCAGCACATATTCCTCAGCTTTGTTACTTTTACATTTAGCATGGTGACACTTAAAAGTCCACAGGAAGAAGTCCCTCTTCTGATGAGCGCTGTTGTTATCTCCTGCCTTGAAAACCTAAACAGTTTCTACTCGTAAAGAAGGCAAGTAACACACCGGAACACCCAATTAAGTGACGCACCAAATATTACATTAGTTTCACTACTAATTAATCAGAGCCAATGGTTTAAGAATAAGACTTTTTACTAGAAGTAGCTGCTTTCACAGCTTGTCTTATGGCCTAGCGTTTACGGGTATCTCTCTTGAGCAGTTTCTCTCATCCCCCTGTAGACCCAGAAAGATTGGGGGAAAAAAAAAAAGATAATTTTTATTCTATTCTGATTGTTTTTACTTACTATCTTCTCAAAAATATGAAGGATACAACCTAAAGTAACATAAAGTTTTTAAATTATATTAACCAAAGAAATTTGATGTAGATAGTTGAGCCAGTAAAGCTTACCCTAGATGACGAGAATCAGACTGGGTCCTCTCTAGCTGATCTACCACCTCCAGCTGTGTGTAGACCCCTGCAACCCAGCTACATGTGCAAAGCTTCCAAGGAGGGCCAGGACTACCAATACCTTAAGTTCATTGCTTCTACGCTCATCAGGAGGACCCAGGTGCCAACTGGAACTATTTGACCCCCTATGATCTCATTTCACACATGGAAGCTGAAGCAAAGGACAAGTGGGTTTCGTACTACACCAAAAGTTTTGAAAGTCAGAAATCCTCTCCCTCCCAGATTCTTACCAGGGAGCCATTTCAGAGGTGACTAAACATTCTGAAAACCATTTAAGTGGTTTTGTGCTGCAAAAAGGCGAAGAATGGCAGGCAAAAAAGAGAGACAAGTGCCCTCTCCTCTCTCCCCTTCCTTCCTCTCCTCTCCCACTCTCCTCCCCTCCCCTCCCCTCCTCTCCTCTCCTTTCCCTCCCCCTCTCATCTTTCCCAGGAGATGCAGTTTTCTTCAAAGAACTGAGATAATCTACCAAAACCAGACACTGCCCCTTTAGAAACAGAAGCCCATGGCTAATGAACCTAAGCCATTTGGTTTGAAATAATCGTATTTACAGATAAAGAAAGAACAACTGCCTACTAATGTCCCATCTCTGAAACCAAGAGAAACAGTCCTAACGTGAATACTGAAATATCTAACTTATTTCAGAAAAAACATCACAAGACAGCCTTGTTTGAGAAAGAGAACTCATAACATCATTGAGTAATCTTTCTTGGGCTGGGAAAAATACTTCTTCAGCTTTGACAATCTGGGAAAACTCTAGGCATTATATTAGGGACAAGATAAAAATGAAAAAATAAGTTTGAAACAAACAATCTCACTTTTAGCCTTTCACACATCCTCCTTGAATTTCTCCTACCAAGAGTAGAACAGCCTTGAGAGGATGAGCAGCAGTGTCTGAAACCATGGAAACTGTAGTTTGCCTGTTTTTCTTAAGAGTTGGGCAACAGGCCCTGTCTAAAATCTAGTTTCCACATGGTTTTGCAATTAGAGAAGTCCAGTATGAACACAGCAAGTCAGGGAACAGAAATAAACAGCATTTCATACTTCATCCTAAGAGTTTCTGAGTTATTATGAAAGTCTTTTCACCCTTTGAGACTGAAATTACTGGGCTATCATCTGATTTTCTGACCAAGAGTGCTTGCAATTTAAAGAAAAGCAGGACAAGGAGCTGTACCAGTGCAACAGAGGTACTTCGCAAGATGGAATTTATAGATCTTCTTTTTCGGCATTAGATGTCTTATTTGAAATAAAACTTTCATTGAGAGATCATAGAGCAAGAATCCAGTTCTGCATTTTGCCTGGAGAAAGACACATGCAGACTGATGGAAAAGAGGAGTTATGGACGAAGCCTTTTAAGACAGAATTCTTCATAAACATTGACTAGAATCTCCCCCACCACCCATGCAGACGCTGGTTAGATGTTCAGAATGGGGTACCACAGAAAAGACTTCAACTACCAGACAGCCGCTGTGGCAACGTACATTTTTAGTTCTCAAAACTGCAAATAAATCTTTCATTACCTTTTATCCTGTCCTGGCATTGGGTTTGTGTGGAAAGGTTTTGGTAGCAGATGGGGGTGCTACAGGGGTGGCTCCTGCGAGAAGCTACCAGAAGCTTCTCCCATGTCCGATGGAGCCAATGCCAGTGGCTCCAAGAGGGACCTGCCACTGGCCAAGGCCCAGCCCATCAGTGACAGTGGACCCATCGTGGGCCCAGTAATCACTTTGCTGTAATAAGCATGGACAGTGGGAGAAAAAGATCAGCTGGCCACTTCCTAATACCCTATGACTCTGCTAATGCTTTGAAACTCATGTTTTTGTGTGTAGTACTGCAGTTTCTTTCCCTCTTGAGAACAGGAGACATAAAGATGTGTAATATTCTGACCCACCAAACCCAGTACCTGGGTCTAGAAAAAGGAAAGTGGTAAATTGGATACCCAAAACTACAAGGCAGCAGAGTAGCATTATGGCCTTTCTCTTAATAACATGACTACTCTGCTATTCCCCCATGGATACGTGTAACACAAGAAGTTCCCATTAGTTATCCCCAAGACCAAGTATCATGCCTTGTATTTCCAGTACTATGGAAGGTCTTCTATGGATAACTTTTACTAATCCCTAAGTACATTTACAGCAAGAGGGAAACTGTATTTGAGGTTTATGAATATGAAGCTACTGCTTCACTAAAGACAAAAGCCAAAAGAACAAAGCTGGCATTTTGCTGAAGAACAAATGAATAAAGAAGACTTTTTAAGAAGCTCTGCATGAGCGGGATTATAAGCATTACAAATTTGAAGGTTTACTTTGAATCACAGTAAATGCAACAGAAAGCAGATCTATTGAAGAGAAAAAAGTGCATAAGCCAAATACAAACATAATCACCATACTTATTCCTAAGACCATTTATTTTCATAACACACGCAGGGCAGTTGTGCTTATCTGTAAAACTGCTTATGCATAACTTAAAATTTTTTGCAAAAGGTATTTCTGCATCACTGCTGGATCAAGGAATTCTTGGATTCTGTAACTTGTGCATTAGAGAGGTGCATCTCATCTCTGCCAGAACAGGGGCAACAGCCATTAAATCTTAACACACACTGCTCCTCGCCCCCCTTGTCAGGTAGAAACATACTGGAAAAATACTCAGTTGAAGACTGGGAAAACCAAGTTTGAAGTGATGTATGAGAAACCGAGTTTCAGACCACAGTGAGTGAATGCAACAATGGACACACCATCTCTCCTCCTCCAGCATTTTCACTGCTCCCCCTTCACTCAGAATTTTTAGAAGATGAAACAATGATACTGGACATCTCTTTTCATATATATACACCTTAGAGTCGGCTTAACAGACCTTTTGGTCTGTTGGAATAAACAGGTTGCAATTTAGCAAAGATGTTGATTAAGATTCACAGTTCACTTACTTTCCTTAGCTGACCAAACCTTAAGTGCAAAACTTCAGAGTTTTCACTTTTACTCCCCAAAAGCTTAACGGATATGGTGAAGAATATGCTTGGTTTCTCTTTTCTTTTAAATAAAGCAACATCTTCAGGAGGAAAACTGTTCATAGGCTCAAAATATCAGCAAAGATCCAGGAACAACGAGAGAGACTTGCATTCAAACACTGACCTACTTCCCATTATAGCTTCCCTCATAGCTGAAGAACACACAGTGCTTCTTTAGTAAAACTGAAATGCTGTGGCATATGCTTCTGCAGACAAATAAAATGCTGACAGGCAATGCAGTAAAGTGAGCCACGCCACTTTTTCCTCCCGTGAAAGCCCTTTAAGCATCGGTATTACATTATTCACTCGGATAATGACTGAATACTTTATAAATGGGACAGAAAGTCAATTATTCTACACATTCAGCATCACAAGCAAGACTGTAAGATCAATGTGCCTATAACCTATTTTATAAATACTTTAACCAAAAACAAACAAGAGAATTAAGTTCGTAGTTTCTTAACACTTTCCAGAGTTACTAATGTATGTACTGTAACTCACAAACGCTATTTATAGAGGCGAGCTTCTGCACAGCATTCTTAGAAAATCGTTTTTATTAACCCTCAGATACTATGTTTGTTGAAGCCCTGAGGATGTGTTACAATTAATAATCGGTGTGAAATTTGAATTTCAACAGTGTTTTTTATTACCCAGACATAAAATGCCATTGACATTTTGTGATTAAGATGAAACACTAAGTATTATTTGATTAAAATCAACAAAAGAGCAATAAAAGCTCCCAGTCCTAAATACCCCAGTGTTAAATGCAACATGTCTCCCAGTCACTGGATGTGCAGCAGGCACACTTGTTGAGAAACCTTCACAGCATGGTTGTGACTTGCAAGCATGCAAATTGAAAAGATGAGGATTTATTTTCAAGCAAAGTAGTATAGGTTTAATATTAAATACCTTTTCCTTCAGCAGTTCGGAAGTGAACACAACTGCTAGCATTGATTGCCTCGATTTGCATTTGCAAAAATAAAATTTTTGTTTTTTTTGTAAAGCAGAGCATACCTTAGCTGTGCTATGAAAAATAACACAAATTCTATGGAGAGTCATTTGTCGGTTTATCCTAATTGTTACGGTAAAACATGTTTATTGTTTTGTTGCCTATATACAACACATTCAATCTACAGTTTCAATTTACAGTTGGTAAATTTAGGATTATCCCTAGATGGGCACATTAAGCCTGAAAATGAAATGCTTCTAGAATACGCTACCAAATCTCTTTAAATAACTGAAATGTATATTCATTCAGTATTATCCTGTTCCAATGGATAACTCCTCTATTTAAAGAAATTAACTAATAACATATATACCTAATGTTTAGAGGTGCAGCTATGAAATCTAAATCAAGAGACCTTACCAACAGTTTATTTCTGCAAAGTCACACCAGCCTTTTAAAGTTAGACAGAGCATAGTTGAATGTATTTAGTACAGAAACATGCCAGAGGGAGGTTTTTTGTTAGCCTTCTAAAAATATTCTGTGCTAAATATTTTTGCCATATACTTAAATTTCACTAGGAATGCTTTTAAGCAATTTCTTCTCCATGCATTGTCTAAAGATATAGTATAGTACTGTAAAAATATTGATAAATAATATGGAATATTTAGGAAATTTCATTGAATATTTTAACTGTTCATAAAAATGCGCAATAGTATTTTCTGCTGTACCTTGCTAAACCTGCACTTAGTCTTGCATATTAAAAACCAAAAGGTAGCACTGAATTCCAATAAATGTCCTCAATAATTAAGGAAAGACCGATGAACAAACGCTTTCGAAAACACTGTAAATAAAAAAAAAGACTAAAAGAATGTTTATGCAAAAAATGAATTAAAATATTTTTCAAATTCCTGAATATGAAAGATACTCCAACAATTACTGAAAGATATGCCAAGAATTCTGGGCATAGCATATTTTCTCTGATAGGAACACTCCTGTCTAATGGCGAGGCTATACACAAGTTTCTTTTGCAAATGTTACCAGAAGCTATTGGGAGTGGATTATTGATATATTAACTTTCTCATACGGAAGCACAAGTAGAACCCAAGTATGAAAATCTGTCACAAGAGCATACGAAATCCCAGACTATATTAGCGATTCTATGCTCTGATACCAATAATTAAAAGTAAGAAATTGCAGAACCTACTGCTTGATCAGCACAGGTAATGAATTATAATTAGAGAAGCACACTTAAAAAGCATTGGTGACAATGACTAGGTAATTTGTAGTTATACTCTCAGAGCTTAATTAATGATTTGAACTTCAACCATATCTACTTCAATATTTGCTAGCCACAACCATTGTATGATCAGGTTTGGGAGAGAGGAGCAGGCAGTTTGCACGTGTAAAATCTAGCCCCCGTTGAGACCGTGCTGACACGTGCTGAAGCAAGTCCTATTTTGCACGGTAGGGTTTAGCCCAGAGCAAACAGCCCCAGCTTAGCTGGCTACAAACACGTAAACTGAATCCCAAAATACGCAGGCCCAAGTATATCATTAACGTATTTGTCGCAACGTAGTGGTATTTGGAAAACCTGCATCTAAACATATCTATATAAAAAGGAAGACAGAATCTGCTTTAGAAATTCAGTGTAGTTGTATAAATCAAAATTTAACAGAAGCAGATAATTCAGCCCTTTTTACATTCAGGAGCATTTAAGAAACTGAAAATATAATCTGTTCAGGAAATGTTTAGTTTAGTTTAGTTTTAAAAACACCCACAGGGAAACTGATGATAAAGAGCAAGAACAAGTTATAACTGAGTAGATGCAGATTTCATTAGAGAAATAGATTCACTATGTGCAAATACTGTAGGTGGTTGTAGATTGGTATTTAGGAAATGTGCCTCTTTCTTTAGATTTTGCATTCCAAATGTTTTACGTGGGTTTTTTCAACTAGTCAATATATTTGATGTAACAACTTAACATCTTATTGTTGCTTTATAACTAACAAATAACAACATTGTGTCTTGAAAACAAATATGCACAGGCACATGGTAGTATGATTCATGTGAGGACCCGAGAATAATGGCAGAATCATTGGTATCTGTAACTACTCTGGTTGCCCTCGTGGGTTTGGAAGCTTCTCAGGAAAATTTAACCTTGGAGGAGTCCATCAGCGTCATGCTGTAAAAGAGGTATAACTTCTATAACAAAATCAGTCAGAGGCCAATTCAAAGTGGAGTAATTCCAATCCAAAATGAGTAAGGAGTCAAGCTGTTGGTGATGAAACCTGTGATGGCCAGAAGAACTGAATTTATACGTCTGAATAGAAAAGATGTTTTCACACTATGTGTTTTCCTTTTATTTTAAGCATGACAATATTATTTACTCAATTTTTAGAAGTATGTAACTTAGACTTGACCCCATTCTGAAATTACAAAAGAAAAAAACCAAACCCTATTATCTATTGGTTCACTTTTAAAGGGTAGATGTTGCTGATTCTACAACTACCATAGTCAATGTTATAGTGATTATAAATCTCAATGGATTATTTTTTCCAAAGGATATGTAATAGTAGTAGTAGCCATGTAGAAAACCATGACTCCAGGAATAAAGTAAGATAAACAATTCTTATTTTTTTATACTTGAATGCTATTTTTACTTATCTGGCTTGAAATATTGTAGCTATGTTAGAATCTTTGACACCCTGTCTCGTGAAAGCACCTCTCTTTCTGCATTCTGATGACAGGAGATGAGACAGTGTCTAACAGAATCCAACACCACATCAGCTAAGAACTTCACTTTTACAGCTCCTTGCTTTTATGAAGAAGTAGTGAGAGCTTTGTAAACAAGCTTAAAGTGTTAAGCATCAGCATCCAAAAATAAATGCTCATCTATTTAGAAACAACAACCAAAAAAAGCTTTAAAAAGAAAAATCATTTAAGGGTTTATTTTTAAACAGTTATTTTTAAAGTCATCAGCCTTGACATCAGAACATTCTTCTGTCATCATAAGAAAAGGGAGTTTAATTCTGAGAGATCAAGCTGCTTGCTTTACTTTGAGTTCCATAATTCTTCCTTTCCAAACTTAACAAAAGCTACCAGAGTGTAACTGCTCAGCAGTAATTGACTTAAACATCTAGAGAAAATAACAATTAAAAAGGTACAAAGAGTTCTCCGCTGTACAAATACATTAAAGTAGGTAAATATGAGTTCTGAATAAATGAATTTTTAATACATTCACTCTTTGAAAAGAACTCTTTTATTCTGTATACACAAGCGTCACAAACTGTTTATGAAAACAACTGTTTTGAAAAGTAAATAAGACACTGGCAAAGGGAGTGTTGTGTCCTACTTCTGTGGCTGATCTAACAGTTGGTCATTCCCTTCTCTACTTTGTGGTTTCACTCCTTTAGCTCAAGGACGACAGTGGGTGGATTGAAGGGTCACCTTCAGGGAGACATTGTATTCCGATAACTTATTTCAATGCTCATAATATCCAAAGTGGAAATACTGATGGACAATAGCATGTGATACCAACCATGGGAGGGAAGTTTAATAAAGCAGGACATGCCACAAGGAAATCTGGCTTCAATTTCTGGCTCTGATACAGCTTTTCTTTATGTGACAAGTCTAAATTCTGCCTAAATTGCTTTTCCCACAACTTAAATGGGATAATATTTGTTTACTTTTCCAGATACTGTGAGAATTAATTTATTCATACTTGGGAAAGCATTTTAAATTTGTAAAATAGGAGCCTCTACTGGACCTTAGCATAAAGTTGACCTGTAGACTGGGAATACTTGTCATCAGCCGCAAGCAGTGGGGCTCAGATACGTTTACTGCAATTTGAAACCCTGTTCATGCAACTTCTGCCACAACTATTAACAGAAAATGTTTATTCCTGGCATGCTGGCATTAGCAGTCTTAATTATACCAGTCTTATATGTGAACACACAAGAGCAGTAACCAAATTAAATTTATTGCACTGCAAATGGATTAGATTTATGGCACCTTCATGGTCACTAGCACAAATGTAACAGGTCTTTTTAACATCTGGAGAATTTGTCATTCTACCACCTATCATTACTTCATCCCCACAGTCCCAGACCTCCTTTTTTATCTGCTTGGTAAGGACTTAAGGCTCAGGTATAACTGCCACAATATGTGGTACCCCCCCCCCCCGCCACTGATGCAATGGTCTGAGTAGTAAAATGCAAAAATACACGTAATATTTTAAAGCTCTCCAGATCAAGGCTGAAGAGATTAAGGAAAAAATATATAAAGATATATTTGTGGCACATTGTGGAAACAGAACTTGAAAACTCTCCTGAATCATTGTCAGAAAAAAACTGTCTCAGCAAATTCACTGGGGACTGAGCAGACCACAAAGGTTCCCTACAGCATATTCCACCAACCAAAAGGAAGATGGATTTGCTCATTAAATCATAAATAAGTTAAGAGTAACTGAGCTCTCAAGAAAACACAAATTAAAATGATGACCTTTGAAACTCTGAATATACCTAGTTTAACAGCTGGTAAAGAGTAGGATACTGTCAAGCGGGCAAAATTACAGAATCTAATAGTGTGAATGGCAGAATGAATCCTCCTGATATCACAGTTAGGTGTTGCTAAAAGAGACAGTTTAATCCTAGATTAATTTTTATTCCAAATAATTGGAAGAAAGCTCTTGATAATAGTCTTGCATTTCTGGCAAGAATCCAAATGGTCCCAGTTAAAGTATTTATAATTCACATGGCACTTCCACTATCTATTTAGAAGAAAGCATGACTATTTTAATCGACTGAGATTGTATTTCTATACCAGCAGTATTACATTCACTTAGCTTAGAAGCTGAAACTAATATAAGTTGGTATGATTTAAGAAGGAACCATATGTTCTCCTTGTAAAAAAATAATCTAAATATTTATAATTACAGTCTTTAAAAAACCAACTAATCTTGAAAACAAACAAACTTGTATCCCAACTGAAATTTCAATATTTTTTTTTTTCTCTCCAATCAGGTACTTTGAGAAAAAGTGAGATAATGTAAATCAGTTTACTCATATTTCATTATCTTGAAAGTCCTTGCTTTTGCCACTGGTTAACAGCACTATGTGGACAGATCAACTTGTGTTCCCTATTTGTTTATCTATCTAAATCCACAAATGAAGACTAGGGAAAAGAAATAGCCATGGTTCCAGTGTGCATGAGTTTTAGCCAGTTTGCCAGGAAATATGGGTTCAAAACTGTCACTGCTATTCCCTGTTCTCCCTAAAATAGTAAATGGTAAGAAGTGTCAAAGAACAAAGTACCTACTGAAAAAAGGCCAGCTCTGGTGCAAATCCAATGCTGTTAAATTATGGAGTGGCAGTAATGAAGTACAGATTGTCACCTGCTGCTCTTTTATGCTCAGAAACTGAAAACAACAATTAATTAGTTCTAAATTAGAAACGGATGTTCCAGTCACTGAAGGGTTGCAAATATACACACCACAGAAAAGGCAAAGCAAAAACATCGGCACAAGATGGGACCTTACAAGCTGCTGCTGCTTTAGGAAAACAATGGTGTTTCTTCAGAAGGAAACAATGGCCATGAGCAGCAGAGGTGTCACAAGATGCGCACTAACAGATGCTGGTGTAACTGCTCTTCAGGACTGAACGACAAATAAATAATCAACCCTTCAGAATAGAGGGAGACACAGAATGCTCAGCAGGACAGTTTGCCTGAAAAGGTCTAGACCATTGAGCTCCAACACAGATCATGACGATGAATGTATCTATTTATCTTTTTTGTCTACAATGAAGACCTACAAATCCAACACACAGCATTCCCTATGCTGCTCTTCGGTTTGTTTGGTTAAAATATATTTTGAATTCTGTGTTATATTAATGGTGATTTTAAATTAGTAATTTATGCCCAAGGGGGGGTACTGTACCTGTAAGGTACACTGGTCAAAACCCTGTTTCCTGTGCAGCAGGTGGTGGCACAAAGTCCGTCAGGATTCAGACAACCAAGGGAACAGACCTTTGTGAGGTGTCCTGCTCACTAAATAACTCTAATATTCCCAAAATGAAAAGATAATTTAACATCTAACTATCCTCAAAATAGTATTTTTTTTAATGAGTCTATATCATTATCTTATCCAGAGAAGAGCACTTAAAATTCGGAAGAAAAGAAGACATCTTTGGCTGTGTATTTATTACACTTACAAAACGTGATGGGGCATCCTTCACTGTGCTGTGAAGCAGCAGCAGCAGAGTAGCTCAGCACACACCTTGAATTTAACCTGCATACACTCATTCCATAGGGAAATATACCTAAGGGATCCTTATAATGATGGAAGTGGGCCAGGGCCCAGTCATAAAAACTGGGAGAGGATTCAGTTTAAGGCGCACACTCTCATTCACTCTCTGTCCTCCCTTTCCCTTATGTTTTCTACAGCTTTTCTCTACCGTCAGCCCAAGTTATTGCCAGGGAGTAACAAGAAAAAAGAAGGACCTAAAAATCCTATAGCTGATGTTCTCCTGCCTTGGATTCTGAATAGAGCAAGAGATTCTCATTTTAATTCAGTGAAGCAGAATTCATATAAAACTTCAAACACTTAGTTTAGAGTTATTTGACCACATCAAATGCTTAATCTGCAGCTAACAGAAGAAGTCCAAAGCACAGTCTTGGTGTTACAAAGAAAATGGAGTACTTTAGAGAAACTACTAGAAGCCTGTTACATTCTGGAGAGCTTTTTTAGGATGTGGCAATGCTGGGTAGCAGGGATTAGTCTGCAGACTTTCCTCATTAAATCACCTGCTTTTGGAAATTCTGTCATTTACAGACCTCTGTCATCTAGTAAACCCCCTCACTGTAAGCTCAAAAGAAACCCTAGATGATTTAGATAATTTTAATTCTTTCTAAAAATTTCCAGATCCTTAGCAACTCATTAATGGATTTAAGCTGTCCTTAGTTTTAAGGGCTGTGCATGCTGGCGATTTATCTTTTGTAACACTGAAGAAAAATAAGATAAATGCACCATCATTTTGTTACTTTCCTTCGTTCGAGTATATTCATGCGAAAAAGACCATATTGATGGATTTTCCCTTGTTTCTTAATGTAAAATACTTCAACTATTTTCTCTGGAAAAAATACCGATACATCAGCAGCCAAACTCTCATGCACAACCTAGATGCAACGAATCCTTATACAGGCAATATATGGGAAGAAAAAAATAGGGAAATATTTCAGTTTTAGGCTTTTGTTGGTTACAACAGATGATGACTTTTTGAATCAGTACAAAAACTATGTCTTGGTTTGTTAGAACAACGAACTCCTAAACAATGATATGTTTTCCGAGTGCCTGAGCTAGTGATACCATCAGCTGAGAATCTGATGACTCAGAACACTGTCAATTTTGTTTGCCGACACTGTTAAGCTCAGTATCCTATGTCACAACTTCTGAGTAGTTTATCTACAGTAAGCCCAAAGAATGCGAACTTTATTATTCAAAATTAGTTGCTATGCCTAAATATTTAGGAAGAAATGTCAAGTTTCAAACACACTGGAGTATTTCTCATAATTGAAAATCAACCCTACAGCTGGAGGCAATATAAATTCACTACGTAAAGTAGAATTACTTGCATGAAAGTCATCTTACGTCATACACAATGCAGTGGGTCTGGTCTGACCCATCTGAGTAACCGCTGCCTTGTCCCGAAGGCAGCTGCTCAACAGGCTTCGCCAGCCGTGGCGGAGCGACGAGAGGGAGCCCAGCTGCTCCGCTGCCTCACAGAGCACCACCAGCCCTGCTGGAAACAACCCCTCGCTTGCCACACGTGCTTCCCTGCAATGAGCTCTTTCTTACTTCACCCACATAGCCAGCCTAGCAGGCGGCCAGTGCAGAATCAGGGAACCAGAAAGCATTGCCCCCTCCTCCTTCTCAGGCAGGCCATAGAAGAAATTATTCTACCTTAGGTCATCAGAGAGCCGCGGGTAAAAAAGGAGATGCTCTCCTTCCACAGCACCCCGGGTTCTGCCTGCTTCTGGGTTTCAGCAGGGGTGGCTCCGCACTGCTGGGCTAGCTCTCCTTGTTGGGCTTGTCAGTGTAACTCGCATTGCTTTTAAATTTTGTGCAAAAAGTAAGACAAAACGTGGCAGAGGAAGTATGTCAAAATACACTTTGTGGTCTCCTAACCTTTCAGTAAGAGGTTATGTTCAATCCTCAGGCTGCAAACCGTGAGCATCACTGTAATATATGCTTCACTGCTATATGTGGTAACATTCTCCCTATGCATCACTATTTCTTGTTGCTGGGGAAGGGAAGAGGAGGAAGCTGAAGAAATCCATTTAAAAGAATTGCATATTTCTTTTAGCTGCTGATTTTCCTGACAATTACTAATGAAATACTTCACGGTGCTGTTCTTTTTATGTAAAATATACTCCCAAATACAATCTCGTTCTTCTTCAGCCTTCTCATTTATTTTACACACATGGACAATAATACACTTATATCTTCCTGGAACCTCACCATTTTCTCTTCTAGATCAATTTATGGTGAAAAGCAAGGTTGATGAGATAACAGGGATGGGGAAGACGGACAGATGAGTATCAATTGTATACCTACCCTTTCACATTTTCCTCCACATCCCCCGCCCCCCAAATCTCCCTCTCCATCTTCTAATCTTTGTTTCTCTTAAAAAATAAATGTCATAAAATTTTCATTAAGTAGTATATAGAAAGAAACTTACCTTTCCACATCCACTTGTGCCTCAGAATACTCTCCTCCACAATGATAAACTGACAAATGACGAGCCTTACAAGTAAGGAATCTTCCTGCCCGTCTCACAGTATAGATTTGCATTCTGCTTTTCATCACCTCTAGCCTCCACCAGTGTAAAAAATGGTTGATTGGCTGTTGAAATATTAATAATTTCATCTCCTTTTCCATTTTAGTCTTTTTAACTGAAGTAAAATGAGATCACAGCCCAATACTGTAGGTGACACATGACATAAACTGTCACATCTCCTGATTTCCTACTTCTCTAATCAATTGTTCAAGCATGTCCTTAGGAAGAGCTTCTCCATCTGGACTCGAGAACTGAAGCCCCATTTCAGGTAGAGAGGACACATTCCGCAAGTAATTCCCTTCACTCTCTGCACATTATCTCCGGATAAAGCCACCACCAAACAAACTCAACTACCACTTCTCAAAGACCACTCAGACATCTGCCATTATTTTAGATATGCTGCATTCTCTTGATGAAATCAAAATATACCTCCATCTCCCTAAACATCTGCCAGCCTATATCTAGCCACCAACACCGTCTCCTTCCTTCCCCGCTCCAAGCACTATCCTCACCCTGCTATTGTGCCAGCCGATAGTTAAGGTGATGTTTTCTTATTTGGGTCTCCTAGTTCTTTGTGTTTGAATCATATCTAAACACTTTCTTTGTCACTGCCCCATGACTTCTATTTTCCCACCCTTCACCAAGCATATTCCCATTTGGGACCTGATGATGTCAAATTTCTTTATTGCACCTTCTATTTCTCTGGCCTTTTTCTTTCTCATTTCTTTAGCAAATACAGTTTACTACATTTACAACTGCTCAGAGTGCACCTGGAAGGATCAGTTTCCTAAGCTCTTTGAATCACCATTGAACC
Organism: Cariama cristata; assembly: GCF_000690535.1. NCBI lineage: Eukaryota > Metazoa > Chordata > Aves > Cariamiformes > Cariamidae > Cariama > Cariama cristata. The sequence continues at coordinate 62,270 of NW_009606832.1, read as the reverse complement.
CTCTTTATAAGTTCCTCCCACTAACACCTGCTCCTCCATCTTATGAAATACAAACTATTTGTCTTTACTTCACGCCCTATTTCCGCTTGACCATTTCTCATTTTTATCAGCTCTCATCTCCAGCTAGCCAATATTACTTCCCTCCATCATTCACTTGAAAAATTCCAAAGTGCTGTTGTGCAGGGTGCTGGTCCATGCTCACACTTACCTAGCACTGTGGTTAAATTAATAATGTTAATTCTATGGCATCCCTTGAGGATTGCCATGCAGATGTCAACAGATCTCAACCTAATAATAAAAAAAGGTAAATTGACTGTTCCTTGCCCATTTCCTGGCAAATATGTCCTACTCTTTTTTAAATCTGGCATTCCAACCACTGCTGACAATCATCATTCATCATTTACATTTTCCCATTTTCTTTTGCATTATAGCCAGGGATGCTGTATTTGGTTAGGTGACAGCCTGTGCTTACCTGAGGATGGGTTCATTAAATCTTACTCATTCACCCACCTCAACACTGGTTGCTTTTATTATGAAGCCTTTTCAACTGAAATAAAGACAAGCTATTCTCACTTAAGAATTTGAAAGCCACATTGTAAATGACAGAAAATATTTTAAAACACTTTTAAATCTTGTATATAATACCCTATAACCTTCTACAGGGTTCTGTTTACAAAACTATTAGTGTATCTGTACTCAATTATTTTGAAATATTTTAAAAGATTTTCATAACACATTTTACTGCACTGCCTGCAGCAGTATCTCGAAATCCCTCCTTCTTTCAATCTTAACTTTCTTTCTCCATTATAATCCCCACTCAAACTTACATCGTTGCATAAGGAAATGGTTGCAATGATCTTTTCATCTGTTACCTCCAGCCTGGAGTATCACAATTCACACAAGCAAAGGCAGCAGGAGGCCTTCATGGTTGAACAAGTAGCTCCTGCCAAAACTCAAGCACACAAAGGAAGTCTACAAGAGGTGGAAGCAGGGTCAAAGTGACCCAGGAGGAATGCAGGGACACTCTAAGCTCACAGGGGAGCGGTTAGAAAAGCCAAAGCAACTCAGAGTTGAGTCTGCTGAAGGTACATGGAAGGTAAAAAGGGCTTCTACATGAGCAGCAAGAGGAAGACAAGAGAAAATGTGGGCCTGCTGCTGAATGGACATGGGCCCTGATCACAAAGGATATGGAAAAGTCTGAGATACTCAATGCCTTCTTTGCCTCACTAAAGAAGGTAAGACCTGCCTTCAGGAATCCAAAGCTCCTACAAGCAGGGGGACAGGGTGGTGCAATGAAGACTTTCTCTCAGTGGAGAATGATCGGGTTAAGGAACACTTAAACTGGACACACACAAGCCCACAGGACCAGATGGGTTGCAACAAAGAGTGCTCTGAGAGCTGGCTGATGTCGTTGCATGGCCACTCTCAAAATTGTCTTTAAAAAATCACGGCAATTAGGAGAGGTTCCTGACAACTGGAAGAAAACAAACTACACTCCTATCTTCAAGAAGGGCAGGAAGGAGGACCTAGGGAACTACAAGCAGATCAGCCTCACCTTGATTCCATCTGAACAAAAGAAAACACTTTTTTTTACTGTGAGGGTGGTCAAACACTGCAACAGGTTGCACAGAGACGTTGTAGAGCCTCCATCTTTGGAGATACTCATCTAACTGGCCACAGTCCTGAGCAATCTCCTCTAGCTGATCCTGCTTTGAGCAGAGAAGTTGGACTACTTGATCCTCCAAACCCAAGCAGGCTATGATTCTGTGAAATATGCACCTTATTTAAGTGTGCATACTGAGTCCTAAATATGAGCACTTTTCCAGACCATCTTTCTATATAATAATCCAGAATTATGTATGTTCCATTAGATGATGCTGGTTTGCATTTGCCAAATCTTAGGCCGAGTGTCCTTACTTTCAAAGCCCTCAGTGGACCTGACACTAGCTACAAACGGATCTGCCTCTACCAGAACAAAACGTATGTTTTTTTCAGCAAACACAGCTAGGAAAACTGGCAGAAAACATGGCACAGCAAGTGAAGACATTCACAGCGGAGGGAGTCTGGAACAAACTTGCAAATCGAACCAGATTACAAATGCCTCGTTAGTTTTAAAACATAAGAGAAAATTGCTCCACAGGCTACAACTTTCCTAACATTATGAAGAAATTATACAAGAGAGAACCCTATTTAACTTTTACTTACAAAAAATACATCAAAAAGATATTCAGGATTGGGAAAAGCACCATTCCAGGAGAAAACCTGCTGGTATTCTAGAACTACTTAAACCGCAGCATGAAAACAGCCCAGAAGGTACTTCAAGGGATGGCAAAGAGCTACCATGGTGGAACAGAACCTGGTATGAGCTCTAGAGCCAGCAGCACTTAAATTATCATAAAAAGGTCTGATCTTCTTCATCAGAGCAGATTTTGCCTGGCCTAGAAATCTGGGTTTGTTTTCAATTGAAGCATTGAAAAATGAGGGCAAAAATGTTAACCAAGAAACTTACACTTATTTATCCCATAGCCAAAGAATACTATGTGGATTAATCATTTCTGTCCACATGCTTTTGTTGTTTTTGTCAGGGGCAGGAGAGTTAATAGTACATTTAGGCATAAACAGTGAGCATGTGACAGCTGAGATGCTCTAGAAGACAACTCATGTATGACCTTATTTCAGACTAAGACTTGGATCCATTTAGCTGATTTAACAGTGCTACAATAAGGCACATGAATAATTTCCTGCTTTGTCTTAGGCAGGAGACGCTGGCAGCTATCTACAGAATGAATCAGAGATTTTTCAGTGTTACAATTTGGGGCATAACAAGCGCAGCAAGTATAACTGATCTTTCTTTCCCCTTTTATAAAGCCTTAAAAAATTACTGTAAATATTTTTCAGTAAATAGATAACTAACGCTATTGTTATTTAATAGTCCTGTTTTTCAGACACAGTTGTTTTTATTTTGTACACCTACATTTTTCTTTAGAGTTAAATCAGAAGTACAAAAGAAATCATTATTGAAATCAGGTAACATAATAAGTCAATGAGAACAGATACTGTGAATTTATACTTCAACTGAGGACAAAATAACAGTGCTCATAAGAATGATTTAGCAGTCTAAAACGTTGTGATATTTCTTAAAAACAAAGCAAAACCCCCAATACCATCACAGGAAAACTTACTAATATTTAACACAATATTCCCTGGGTTTCTTTTTTTGTCGAACTGCTAAACTTTAATAAAACCAAATTAATATTTTCAGTGAAATAGAAGTTATCTCCTATTACTCTAGTAGACACTTAAAAATAGTCTAAATGAAATTGGCAGCTGTGTATAAAAACTCATTTCATTTTCACAAAAGCTTTTAAGTACTGTTGCAGTGAGAAATCAATATTACCTAGCTGACATAACAGTGAAATAGCTGGGTGCAAAGCAAAAAAAATAAGTGCAATCAAAGTAAATGAACTGTGATCATACCAGCAGGCCTAGCAAAATTAGCTTTAATCTTGGGAATATTTATGAAGTATATGTGTAATTTTTCATGATAAAATTTCACCTACAGTTCCAGGCATACCAATAAACCATTTTTTGATAGGTACACAAAACAGTTTGATTGGAATTACTTATCTACCAAGCAAACTTACACTAGAAAACAGATGAACTTCACAATCAAACAGAATGTTTTTGTCTCAAATTCTGGTTTCACATCTGCTTATTAGGACTGTCTCCTGAGCGAATTAATTATCATTAAGGAACCACACACATTGTATCCAGCCCCATTAATAATATCTTTTAAAATAACCCCTCAGGTATCTTGGCAGGCATGGCAAAATTAGTATTTAATATTTCTCCATTGAACTAATTAGGATGAACATAAAATATGAAATACAGGATTTGTAAAAATATTTTCTTATGAAATTACACATAATTATAGTCTTTTTCAGCTATGTGTGCCTTTTAATATGGTACTTTATCTCTCTTCCCTTCTATGAAAAATGTGAAATAATAGCAGGACCTAATAAAGCTTTTCTTGTATCAACGAGCTGAAGAAAACTCATCTGCATTTAATGCAATATTCCCTTTGTATTTGTCATTATGAACTTTTATACTATAGAAGTTGCACTAGATTAGAGATTGCATAACTATTTTCTATACATTATTCACTACAGTTTCCATGTGTCCGTAATTTCAAGCTTCACCAAATAATTTTGTGTTCTTAGAATCAAGTTGACCTTTTT
>NW_009606832.1:32768-58012 GCF_000690535.1 Cariama cristata | reverse complement strand
TACATCATAAATAATATAATCATATTGGCTAACTACACTGCCATTATATTAATTTCTTAAATAAAAATATTTCTCTGCTGAAGACTTACGATAGGCATTCATTCTGCAACAAAGTTGAATGGCCACCACAGCAATAAAAAACACACCATAGCCCTGTGCATCTTCTTTGATTTTCCTAGTCTTCTTTTTGATCACCTGACAAGCCACCTGTTCGCGGAGCTCTGTAGTGGAGTACCTACAACTCTCATGACCATTAGACAAGCAATCGTTTTTCTCCTATATAAATGTTCCTATTTCAGTAACGACTATGTGAGTCCTCAGGAAAGCATTTGTTGAGAGCAAGATCCACTTCAGAGAGATATTTTGGCAATGGAAGTAGAAAATATGCTACCATATACAATGAAGAACAACACAGGGAGTAAAATGAGACGAAAGAGATAAACAGACAAAAATAGGGAAGATTTGGAATTTCCTTGGAAAAGAGGGTTCTGCTTTACTAACAAGGCAACATACACCTTGGAATAAGCATCTGCTAGTTATAAATGCCAATAAAGAGAAAATTGAGTAATTAAGGGATCCACAAACAGAATACAGAATAAATGTGGGAGAAGAAAACACGTTTTTTTCTGGTCCAGTACTACGCTATTTAAATTTACAGTTTCGGAAGTACCTGTTCCAGTGCCTGGCTTTTGGCGAGTTAAGTGGCCATGCAAAGGAGGCCCCCTGCATCCCATGGGAGGCACCAGCCCAGGCAGCTTGGCTGGAAGAACAACCGAAGCCCTCAAAAGAAAGGCCCAGGCCAAAGCAACTCACTTCACAAGGCGGAATGAGAGACAGACTCTGGTAATGACTGTTTGCTGACACTCGGTTCTGATTTTTTTTTTAACATGACACAAAACAGTTTATAATGCTGTCACCATGGCAAGTCTGCAGTTGTTCTCATGGTATTGCTGAATTACCTTCTTTACTCCTTCTGAAAAGCAAAAAATTATATGGGATGTTTCACTTCAGCCCCTTCTCTTCATGCAAATTCCTCATACGTTTGGTAGCCTTTTCTCTGCCAAAACCATACCATCTCCATACACGTAAATATTTTTCCCCTGACTGTGAAAACATCCTATTACCAGAAGATCAATTTAATTGGGAAGATACATTGTTAAAAACTGTATTTGGTTGTAAATTCTTGGTGTTCTTTAAATACAAAATTCCACCTAAAGTAAATGTAAAGTGGTAAGTGGAAAGATGCTTTACGTGAAAAAGAAATGTTGCCTTACAGAGCAGAGGAGGAGATAAAAATCTACTGTATATGTAGAAGGTGATGTTCTGGTGCTAATGTAATGTAATGTACCCAAGAAGTAGAAAGCAGGGGGAAAAATGAAATTTCAAAACTCTCAGAAAATTTTTTCTCCTCTGATTACTGTTGCCTGCTCTAATTTCAGAACAGCTTTTATTTTGAGAAGGCGGAGGTAGGGAAGAAAAGGAAGGCAGAAAAAAAAGGCAACACAGCAAAAGAAGAATTTAACTTTCAAATATTGCAAAATCGCCTACTTTTCATTTTTGCAACAGATTCTGTAAACCTAGCCAAATTCTTTGCTTAGTTAGAACAAGTAAAAATAGATGCTAGAAACCAGGCAAGATACCACAAAGTGAAGCCAAACAATGAATTCATAAAAAACCACGGGATATGCTTGTGAACGATAATACTGTGGAACAACTCGGGATGATTTATCACCAAAATAAAGTTGGTCTTTCTAGAATGCATCGAATAATAGTGGTTGCTGGTGCTGAGGCAGTGGAGTTTAACTTCCTCAGTGGTTATTTTTTGTGGTTAAGGGAAAATGTTTGCATACCCTATCAGTAGGTCATGCAGGCTATCAGGTACCTCACCATATTCTGATATTTCATGACAGCAGATTTTAAACTAATCCTCATGAGTGTGCTTGATGTTAAATTTTATTACTGCTATCAACCTGACATTAACATTGCCACTAGGCTTTTTGAGATTTTGCGAACTATGCTTTTTGCCGCTAATCCAAGATGTTACATTAAAACTTTCAAATTTTGATGGCAATGAATTATAATAGAAAAGAAATTCAAATGGTCAAAGTAAGAATAAGTACAAGCTACTTTCTGTGTTTTACTTATCCTCTCTTCTGCCAATTTTTCTATGCTAACTTATAATAGAGATTATTCTTTCTTTTGGCAGTTAAACTGAGCTTGCTTCTCAAAAATAATGAAAAGTAAAACTAAAAAGTCATCCCTTTTTCATACAAATGTCTGGAAGCTGGCACTATTGGTAACCACAGAAGCCCCATTTACACACGCCGTTGTGAAGAGCTCTGCACAGCACCGGGTCATTCCACTTTGATGGAGTGAACCCGCTGCAGCTGCCATGGCTGTTTGCAGGCGGTTAAGAGGGAGCTTGCAGGCCTCCAGAAATACAGCAAAAAGAAGGAAACCGCCAACGTTAAGTGCTGTCCGAGACAGCCTAAACATGCTCCTGTATTCCTAAGTGCATAATGCCTCCTGGTCAATTTTAGCGTTTGTTGCGTCGCTGGGATTTAAATAGGATACTTCGTGAGGACTGCCAGGATTTTGCTCTACTCCCACTCATGCCAACAATAGGCAAGGCTTAGGCCTCAATTAAGCAAATACCTTCTACAACTTCTGTTTTAACCACATCTCCTAAGTTAACAATTTGTTCCACGTTAAATGACAGATTGCATGCTACTGTGCCAGACAACACAATAAAGGTTTGCCATATCAGAAACCTCACAGGATAAGCTCATGAAAGTTGCTGCCCCCAAAACACGAACCAAAAAAAGCCCAGAACTATGGGTTTGATTTCATCCACCAAAGTTAGTATTTTCTAGCGAAAAGCAATCTACCAAATGCATTCAAAAATGGAACATGGTTCTCAAATTGTAGAGACTTCTATGGTCAGTAGTGTCCTTTTTTCCCAAATAATCCACAGAATTTCCACTGGTGTAATGTGAGCAGAGCAATATTGAATATACTCTCATCTCTACCTATGAGCATAAAGGCAGCCAGCCTAGGTCAGGATCTTGTTTCTGACAGTGCCCAAAAGGGATGTGCACAGAAGACATCACATCAGGGTCACTACATATAGCACGTTTTCCAGTGCGTCCCCTTCTGCAACTGAGGGACCTTGTGCAGCTAAGACAAACATGGTTTCTACACACATCATGGATGTAGCAAGAATTTAACTTCTGGGCACTTTTCCAGTCTCTCCTCGATTCCGTGTGAAGTTTTAGCATCCACAGCAACTGTCAGAAAGGACTTCCCAAGCTTAAACAGGTATTCTGTGAAACCCTCCAAAAATGAGTCAGCTGCTGATTTCATTAATTCCTGTACCTGAAAATGTGGAGAACTACTACCTCCTTATGAAATGTGTGATTTTACACAACCTTGTTGTATCAGCTCTTTGGTAGTCCTTATTTCACACTGAAGAACCTTCTTCAGGTTTTGTTTAATTGGAGGAAACTGGTATTTTTCCAGAATACACTAGGAGAACTTCGAAATCTGACCTTAATTCACAAACATCAAAGCACATATTCACTTAGGCATCTGCAGAGCTAGAAACACAAAGTTTAAAATAATAGTTAAAAGTTATATTTTAACCCTTGGTATGTTCAAAGTTTTGAATCTATTCAATCCTCCAAAGAATCACGTCAAATTTATATTAGTGCCAAAGAAATTAAACTGAACTCCAAAATAGGTAAGGGTTATTCATAGCAACGCAAGTTATTGGACGTGCCATCACTGAAATCTCTTAACGTGACTAAAATAGAATGCTGTACTACACAAAAAATTCTAAGTAAGGGGGTGTTAATTTTCTTGGTGTATGAAATAGAACTGAAGCTAAATGATCCTTTCATTATTTTTTCAGTTTCATTATTCTTGCACCAATAACGAAATTAAATAAAATAGTTATCGTTGCTATTTCACAAGTAGTATGGCAGCCTGTCTCTTTAAATTAATTCTGGAGGACAGACGACAACAAGCTTTTTCAGTTCTGACCACAGTTCTGATTATGAAATCCACTTCAGATGGCCTTACAAACCTGAATATTAATATAAACAAATAATTTCACTTCTCTTGGGTCATGATCTCTGATGTGGATTTGTTAAAAATGAGTAGCACTTCCATAAAAATTTTTTCATGCAAGCTATAACCCAAGACAAACTGAAATATTGAAAACTTCTCAAAATACACAGTAAACAAGATATATTTCTTCATCTGATGAATAAGAAAAACATGAAAAAAAGTTTCAAATCTGGAGACTAACATAAAAAGAAGACTATGTAGGGTTAATATTAGAGTAGACAGCAGCTGTAGGTGAACAGTCTTGCAAAAAACTGAGAATACACCCAAACTGTGAGTAATTGCATAATGGCTTCACTATTTACCTCATTCAATTATTTATTCACTTTGCACTGAAAGCATGGATGTTGCCTAATTATTAAGAACGTGAAGAGACAAGCAGCACACAACATCAGTTGATTATATTTTATATATCCACTTGCATTCTTCACATAAATATAAATTGCTTAATTGGCTAATTCAGTAGACCTTAATGTGCCATTGCTGCAAAGGTGATCAACAGCAACCTTCTTGGCAATTACACGACAGAAAAATAGAACAGGCTGCAGATGAAGCATTAATCACTTCAGTTTATCCTTTCGTCCTGTCTGTGTTGGGGGGAAATCACTAGGAAGTTAAATATAATATTCTGAACTTATTTTAGTAATACCATTTATAATTGAACATGATAAGCAGTAGTCCCTATTCCAACTTAAAACTGCCTTTCTTGAAACTAGGCTTTGAAATGTTCATGTCTTTTCTTGCTGTACACTCTGCACCACAGCCTCTCTCTTCTATAAGGTTGCAATTACTCACATATGCAGAAGAGTATGTATATTAGAGAAAAAAATTAGCACAAGTATCTTATGTATTAAAACAATCACTTGTGAACAAAGTTTCTTTAAAAAAAAATAAGAAAATTTTATGACAGCAGACGATCTGATGACACGCTGGTTTGGCTGCAGCACCCTATCAAGTGTAGCAAGGAAACAAGAACTGAATACAGTAAAGAAATGATGCACGTCCCCATCAGAGGCAAAACGAGAAAGCCAGTTGTCCATAAAGCAGTAGTAGACTGTCTGAACCATGCTAGCCTTGTGTTAGTAGTTTTCCAAATTTGTTTGCTTGCTTATCATTATAGGTGAAGGAACAGTGCTATGATGCAGCCAACCAGGAGTAGCAAAGTTGAGAAAACGTTGTGCCTGAACATACATCAATGTCATAATAGGACAGCAAAATTTTCAGACCAAATGAAATGACTGGAACTATGTAATCTATCCACTTCTTTTTTTCCTATTTTGATTAGGAACCTTGGCCATGTTTATTGTGAACCAGAACACTTCTATCACCTCTGAGGGATACATATATTCTCTTTACTTGAATATATTTTCTGTTCTTGGAAAAAGTCAGTATTCCAGCACAGGCACACGTTTCTTACATTTTTTTCAGTAAATACAAAGTTTGGGCTTTGGACTAATGATACAAAACAGCTAAATGCCAGAAAATTAGATAGGTCATTCTGTGTGAATGAGTGTTGTCAATTAAGTGCCCACTTCTAACAGAAGACCAGAGGTAAATTCCTAGTGAAGGTCTAGCTGCGTATCTGTTAACAAATGAGCTTGGGTGTATTTAGTAGAAAGAGTTTGAGACAAACTCATCCACAGCTCTCTGCCCACCTATCAGTGCCACAGGAAAACAGGGCATGCGTCTACATACTGAGTCCTGCATGTTATAGCATGGCATCGTGGTGAAAAAATCATTTTTATCAAAGGGCAGCTCTCTCCCAGGTAGTAAGTGCCAGCAGAGAGATCAGAAGCATCTGGGAACGGTAACACCTTAAGCTGTTGTGCTACAATCTGTCAGAACTCATTTGTCAGAGTTTGGAGGCAGCGGGAAGCTGCCATCATCTCTCCAGATGCGGGTCAGGCAAGATGTGTACGATTCCACGGGCCTGAGGGATGCAGCGTCCTTTTCAAGGCTGTTTTTCTCCCTCAACCTCTCAGCTTTCAATGTCAGTTCTAACTAAAAGCAAAAGTTAAAAGATTAAGTCCCAGTAAAAGGATTTCTCTCAGACGGATTCCTACCTCCACCCCTAAAACAGAAAAGGAAATGTAACGTACTCCACAACAGGTCACTCATCTCTTCCCTCAGAGCTATTTTAATTAATTTTCATGAAGCAGAGCTGTTTTTAGGGGACCAGCTGGGAGCAGACTGCGGCCCAGCAGCAGGTCACCTCCTCCCCATCGCTGTCCCTGCGCTCCGCTTCGGAGCACCCAGGGAAGGGAGTCAAGCCCTGCGGGAGCCCAGAGGTGGGAAGTGGGGCAGGCAGTGGGGCAGGCAGCCCCACCAGAGCTGCCTGAGGAACAGAGAATGAATGGGACCAGCCAGAAAACAACTACCACCACCTTGTAGCAGTCCACCAAACTCTCTGAAACAGCATCCTAAAGTCCCCAAACACAGATTTATGATAATGGACTGTAAAAGTGTGTAATAGTTCATAATAAAGGAGTGTAAATATTTCAGAGGAACTAAAGTCTAAATCTCCATAAATGGTCTCTTCTTTTGGTGGATTGCATGTATTTGTTTTTTTTTTTTTTTAAAATCAACACCTGTTAAGAATTCTCTGGGAAAAACAGGGGAATTAGAGCAGATTTATTGTCAGAAATCACAGGATGTCCACTTCAGATTCAGAATTATTGTCTATCATGCTACTGGGCAAGTAGGATAGATTTGCTTTCTTATCATAAATAGAATAGTAAATTAATATTACAGCATTTTAAATGCAAATTTTGTAAAACACACTTTAAATTGTAAGGAGCATTCACAAGCTCTATTCTGAAGTTATACCCAAGTAAGCAAAGCTAAAAGGAAGAGAAAATAAAGTACTTCCACCCTATCTGTCTTCTTTTGAAACTATTTACCCTGTAAATCCATACCCTTAAATCACTAGAATTTACACATTAGAGATTTAGGAAGTACCAGATGTTTAAAAGTCTGTTTCACTAACACTACTAGATACATATACAAAGAAGTTCCTTGGTTTTGTTACCCTAATGTCTTCATGACAAAGAGGAGGAAGAGACTGAATGCCTGGTCACAGGTCTGGCAAAAACATATCATCTTTAAATTACACCACTTCACATCATTGTATTTTTATTTGCCAAAGGGCACCTACTGCACAAATAGCATCTTCAAAGATGATTGTGCAGAGAAGGCAACTGAACAAATACTTGACAACAGATAAGAAATTAGGTTGTTCGATTTAATAAATCTGCCAACTACAACTGTGTAATACAAAGCCAAACAAAATAAGCCTGAAACTTGCAACAGAACGGATTAATATGGAGGTGTATTAGCAAAGCAAGTTTTGTAACAAACTATAGCTAATAGCTAGAGTTAACTAATATACTGACTATAGCTAATGCATTTATTACCCATGTGCAATAAATACATCAGCAAACAAGTTGCTGAGATACACGTGTATACACGTGTACCCATGTACAGCTGCATGCAGTTATCAATGGAATGGACCATTGAAAGGGAGCTTACCGTTCTTGGTTCCCTACTGCAACGAACGCCTGTAACACCCCCCAGGGCTGATGGCATTCACCAGTGTACAGGCTCTCCAACATGCCTGTTCAGAGTAGCAGAGTACCAGCACACAGATTGGAACAGTACCTTCCTTATTTTACATCTCTCCAGCCCAAAAAACATGTCTGGAAATTATTCTGACCTATAACAGATGACAAGCCCCTGCCCTTTTCTTCCTGCCCTTCTTTTTGTACCAGGCAGCTAAAATCAGAGGTCAAAAGCGCTATAGATACATTTCCACCCCAGGGACCATGGGGTGGAAGAGCAGCTTTATAGTCAGTATGAAGTTTTCTTCCTCTAACAGGGTAGGCAGGATTTGCAGGCAGCCAAACTAAGCCAGATCTTGTGTGTGCCTTGTTATTTAAGGCAATAATCCTGCCTTAAATTATTTAAAAAAATAAGTTAATAGGAAGAAAAATAAATGTCTGGACTGGAAAATGATAAAAGCAAGGAACCTTCAGTGTAGAATTTGTAAAGTGTATTTGAAGGCTTAAAACAAAAGGCCCAGTTATTTTTTAAAAATAAATTCATTACTTTTGGGACTGAAGAACGGATACAAACCCACATTTATACAGACACACTACTGGAGAACTATGCATATATATCACTATAGTAGAAATAGTTATACTAGAGTTGCCTGTACTAAGAAATTATGCAAACATACAGCATTCCATGTGCAGTCATTTTTTGTTCGTTACTTGAGGAGTGATTCAAATCAGAGTTAAAAATCAGTGCATTATCTGATATTTGTGATTGGTACTAAAAAAGGTAAAATCTTCATGGATTAGTTAAGCAAAAAAAAAGAAGCCTGGAGTAGCAAACAGTGTCATACAGAAACTGAGGGAATATAACATGCTTTATCAGGTGAGCCATCTCTTTTATATTTACAATCCAATGCAACTCCAATTTTGCTTGTGAAGTACAGGGGAAGATAGAAAGGCCTGCTTAATCATCTTGAGAGGTGCAATAAGCCAAAAAATTGCAACAAATTCAAAAGAGAGATAACTCTCCAAATAGTCACTCCAAAGAGCTAGACAGGCTCACAAGGGAATGAGGAGAGAGCACCGAGAACCACAACCGCAGGTGAGGTCCACTGTTGGAGGCTCTCCTGGCCTATGTTCCTCCTCTGCTTGCCAGCCTTCGTTTAGATCAACTGCTTCCACATTTCAGCCGGGTCTTGTGAAAGCCGTAGGCTCCGTGACAAGGGGTGACACAGGCTACCACTGCACTCAGAATGCTCTTGTGCATGCAATCTTCTTTCAGGTAAGAAAGGAGAACAGCTTCACATCGGTGTTATGAAAATTCCCTTCCTTAACTATTATATCAACCAGTTGTTACAGTATGAAAGTGTATTAACTTTGTTAATATATATATTAGTTCACATTAAACACTGTCATGTAATGAAGCAGTGGACTTTTACTGGAGACTTTGGGATTGCTCAAGCTGAAGTGAAACAAACTGAAGAACAGCCTGGCCCTGGAAATAATGACTTTGCTTCTTGGAAGCTTAGAGCTGCCTATGAAGGATAAAGGACACCCCTGGACAACCAAGGAAACACCACCATCCTAGCCCCTCTAACACATCTTTGAAACCTTCCCAGCGTTATCTGGCATCATAGATCAGTTACTCTAGCAAGACTGACTCCAGGGATGCCTGAATCAATAGACAAACAGCAAGAATACTGTAGAAATAGAGTTGCTTTGCGAAGGTTTACCACCATTAGTAATCACTAGTGTCAGTGCTAGTGATCAGTCAAATCCTGTTGCACCTGAACATTTGGATCTGTAAAACCCCATTTGGGGTGCCCCAGTTTAGCTGGGACACCTCATGTGCATGAATAAACATTTACCCTTGCAATTTTCTACTTTGTGCCCTAGCCTCTCGCCTCGGTTGGCACCAGGCAGTTGCAAATCTTTGTGACACCAGCCCTTGTGTACGTGCTCCACATGGAGGGAAAACCCACCACGGGGAGCAGATGCTTCCCATCTTCTATGCTGGCAGGCTGGTACTGGGCTTCCTCCCAGGTATTAGGCAAGTCCACCATATCACAGTTAACTGTACAGAGGGAAAGTACTCTCCAAGAGAACAGGTGATATTACAGACCCAAGTGTTTGCCCACGATTCCTGGAATTCATGTGTGAAAGACAATTCCTATTTCCTGACACAGGACAAAGTACTTTAAGAACATTCATGCAGACTGAAAATAACCCGTGCTAAAAAGTTTATTACTAATTCACACTACCTGTGTTCATTTTTCAGTTTCTATTTACAAAAGAAGAATAAAAGGCCAGGTAAATACTTGCTTAAAGTTTACGAAAGTTGTTTTATTGGGCCAGTTAACCACAGCTAACCTAGTTCATTTACTCTAGGCATCTACTTTATTTACACAATACCAAAGCCTTTTTTAAACTCTTGGAATATGTTAAGTAATTTGCTTACAAAAAGTCCTTAGAGAGAATTTGCAGAAGCCATTTTTGAAAACAGGTTATTTCTTTTCTGTGTTAATTCCCTGGAGATACTAAGCAGGATAGATTCACAATATCAACACATAAAATATCATGTATGCTTTTTAATCACAGTACCAAAAAAAAAAAAAAATTAAAAAAAATATTTACGCCTGAAGCAAGGTAAACAGCTGAACTGCAAGCCAGTGTGAAAATGCAGTGAAAGTGTACAATACTATGTATTAATTACTATTTAAAAAAAAATATTATAAGATTTGAACAATGTGGTACATTTAAGGAATATAGTTTTTCTTGGAGATTAAAAAAAAAAAATCTTCCTATATAGAATCATAGAATTGTTCGGGTTGGAAGGAACCTTTAAAGACCATCCAGTTCCAACCCCCTGCCACGGGCAGGGACACCTTCCACCAGACCAGGTTGCTCAAAGCCCCATCCAGCCTGTCTTGTAACACTTCCAGGGATGGGTCAGCCACGGCTTCTCTGGGCAACCTGTCCCACTGCCTCACCATCCTCACGGTGAAGAATTTCTTCCTTATATCTCACCTAAACCTTCCCTCTTCCAGTTTAAAGCCATTGCCCCTTGTCCTGTCACTCAGTGCCCTTGTAAAAAGTCCCTCCCCAGCTTTCCTGTAGGCCCCTTTAGGTACTGGCAGGCTGCTCTAAGGTCTCCCTGGAGCCTTCTCTTCTCCAGCCTGAACAACCCCAACTCTCCCAGCTTTTCCTCACAGCAGAGGTGCTCCAGCCCTCGGATCATCTTCGTGGCCTCCTCTGGACTCGCTCCAACAGGTCCATGTCCTTCTTGTGCTGAGGACCCCAGAGCTGAAGGCAGTACTGCAGGGGGGTGTCACCAGAGCAGAGCAGAGGGGCACAATCCCCTCCCTCGACCTGCGAGTCACGCTGCTTTGGATTTAGCCTATACCTACATACACTTTTCCAATTTTGTTACATAGTACTAACATGTAGTACTACCAAGTATTTCAAAATTTCATTCCCTCTGGTCTGAATCAGTTCTTACCAAATGAAATCTAAGTGCTATTATAAATAGACAATTATGCTGTTAATATTGTCTCAGAAAGTATAACTGAATCTAGTTACCTAAGTATGGGAGCAGGGGCTTTAGTCCTTTGGTTAGATCACTCCCCTCAAAAGCACTAATTCTGTAACCCCTATTTGTTCAGGCAGTCATTTCTCAATCCATTTGTTTAGAGAATATACATAGGAGTTTATAAAACATACATGCGTATATTCTATATGATTTCAGGCATAAAGGTTGCAACACAAAATATGCAATAGCTGCATCACATTTTGAAATTAAGTGCATAAACACTACCTTTGACATCCTGTAACTGTGTATTCAGAGTTTGAACAATCCTTTGTAAAACTGGCACTGTAATTTTAATATCTACATTTGTCCCCCATACCTTTTTTCATTTTTGCGACACACTTAATTCAAGACAGAGTCATAAACTGAATGCTACTTTACAAGGGTGCTT
Source organism: Cariama cristata (assembly GCF_000690535.1). Taxonomy (NCBI): domain Eukaryota; kingdom Metazoa; phylum Chordata; class Aves; order Cariamiformes; family Cariamidae; genus Cariama; species Cariama cristata. The sequence continues at coordinate 46,359 of NW_009606832.1, read as the reverse complement.
AAACCTTGACCTCACTCGAACCTTAACAAGAAGAGAAATAATGGTATACTCAATCGAATAACTCCAATTATTGACTGCAAGAACATAGCTTAGCTTTATAAAATGACACGTTTAACGCATTAACTAGGATGCTGTTACTGTTTTGTTGTCTTGAAATCCAGCTGTATCATCAGCACTATGATTTGCACAAAGATCAAACTTAACATTTCATTTTTGAGACAACTGATTTTAGTGTGCTTAGCGAATGTAAGAAAGTTAATGCAGTAAGGAGGAACTTCTGCCATCTGAAGGCACTGCTGCATCACTAGACAAAGATTACTTTGTTGCCTTCAACTATAATGCCTATATTAATTATTATACTCCCAAGACATCCTGGTATGATAAAGATTGGGTAAAATCTTATATGAGCTGGTGGGCAAGGCATACTCTATCTGGAATAAATGTAAGAGATAATTAAGCTTCTCGAAGCGAGCAATTCGAGAAGAATATGAACCACTGGCTCAACTACAGCCTGTGAAAAGCTGACTACAGGTAGAGCTGCACGAGCTTTTGCTGAAGGTTGGATGCTACCTTAAGGACCCAGGCGTGGTTTGACATTCTTCTGATATTGTGGTCAGTGGCAGAGAAAAATGTTGAGGTGCTAAGGATATCCTGAGAAAAGCATAAATAGTGTGCTTCCCATAGTCCTGATAAAAGTTCTTTGCTGGCAGTCAGGACCGTCATGTAGCTGGGCCTACAGTATTGATTCATCCTCTCTGGCATGCTTCCTGGAGACACGGGCTCTATCTGAAAGTCCTTCAAGAAAAGACGACCTTAGGTGCTGGCTCACAGATGCTTCAGCAGTCTAATCACACTTTCCCAAAGCTTCATCCTTGCGGACATCTATAGCTCATCTCTCTTGAGACACGCATACAGAAAAGTTAAGCAAATGGAGATTTTGGGCACTATAGGGAGTCCTCTAGAAATCATTCTGCCTGTATTTTAAGCAGTACCAGACAAAGCAGTGAAACACTCACTTTGCCACTTCCCTGGAGGTTTTGCTGTTTCCTAATTGAGTAATTTGAAGGTTCAGAAAACAGGATCCCAGTCTATACACGTTGCTTTTTCTCTCCCCCTCTCTTCCCGGCTGCCAGGTTTTGTTGTGATTTGTTATGCAATTACAAGCACTCATCTGCAAAGAAAACATTCCTATCTGTTGCTTTCTTTCATCCATGCTTTTCCTGCCTCCTGTTTCTTCCGAGGTCTATTTTTGTAGCCGACTCCCCTGACTAGCCTCAGCAATCAATACTTGCTTTTGTACTTCTCCCTAAGGATGAAACTTGAAAAGTTGATTTGTACAAGATAATTGACATCCTTTTGTCCACTGATATTCCATCTGAAACAGGATCAAAGTTTAAAAACTAAACTAAAGCAGCTCCACCCTCCCCCAAAGCTTAGTAACAGTATCCATCACAAAAATTAGTCCTGACATTGTCTTGCAGTTTTTATCTGAACAGAGAGGCAAAATGCAGCAGGGGATGCAACCTGCCCTCTTAATGAATCTGTTAGTGAAATTCGCATGCCGACCCAGAGAGACTTGAGCAATCCTCAGTACTGAGCAGAATAACAATCCTTAGGATTGCTGCAGTAGCCTAGAAAGTCAAAGTAGAACAATTCTGTGGAAAAGAATTAAACAGAGAGAAACTTGTAATTATCGAAAAAATTTTCCTCTTTGTTGAGATGCTTATTTACAAGATTTGTAAATAAAGCGGTGTCAAAGAAACATGAATTTTTCCCAAAAGGCATCTTGACAACCCCGAATACTGCCAATGGTTTGAGTCAAAAAAAAACCCAGAGAGTAACAATGTGATTGCTAAGAGACTCTTCACATTCAAAGCCTCAAACAATACAGTATTGGTACTTAGAATGTTTAATTGAAGAAAGTACTTGAATTTGGCTAAAATATATTTTCAGAAGCTGTAACTCTTTGAAACACTGTTTAAGCTACTTAGATCTGCATCTGTAGAGGTTACTTTTTGGTTTTATTAGTGTGTCTTTCAGTGTATGAAAAAACAGTTAACATTTTCAGATGATTATTTAAATCTTTGTTTATTTTCTTCAGTATTTAAAACAACAGCATATAAAAGCTGAGTACTGCAATTCTGAAAGATAAATAAATAGCTGCAATATAAAATTACATAATAACTATGTTACATATAGTAAGCTACTTAGAATTGTCCATGATTGAATATGCTCATTTAAGATAAATGGTTGATTAAAATACAATCCAGATCAAGAATTCTAGAACTCTGACCTGGAACTTTTCAGAGCTTCAGGGAAGCCAGCTGAGATTTGAATTAAAAAGGGATACACAAAAAGACACAGAAGTGATGCATATGTTACACATGCTACTACAGTTTTCATTTCCTACTATGGTTTTCATTCTCTTAGAGCGCTTTTCTTGGTGTAAATTTGGAGTAACTGATATCAATGTAGTAAACCAGCCACCCATGCCTATTGCTCCCTGAATCCTTGTCTAGCTCCATCATTTTACATAAAAATGGTGATTGCTTCTTGGAAGGATAGTTTTTAGTCCTATGAGGACTCTCAGAAAGTCCAAGACTGTTAATAAAAACACGTAAAGAGAAGCCCTCAATGTTTACCCATCTCCCTAAGCATTTGCAATCATCTTCTCGCCCACATGGCTCTCCTATGAGCTGTTTATTTTGCCACAGTTGCAATCTTTCAAACACATCATTCCGTACAACGCTGAGATCAGACCAACTGGCCCTCCCTTACAGCCAGCTATACCAGTAAGCTTCCTAGCCACTGAAGGAAGGAATCAATTCTTTAGTTGAGGTAAAATGCCACCAAATTCTTGATACATTTTCCCAAAAGAAGAACAATTGAGCTCTTTTTATGATAATACAACACAATTCCAACGGCCTTCTTGAAAAGTTAATGGATATAGTGTGCCTTGACTGACATTGCAAGCCATTTTCTCTCTCCTTTTTTTAATAAAGCTTAAAGAATACAGATTTTTTAGATCCCATGACAGAAGTCTTCTAATCTGTGGTGACATTCTTCCCAAGGATCAGTAAACATGTGAACAGATGCCTAATCAATTTTGCTCTCCCGTACATTAATGGATTTTCAATAGTATTCTACAAAACAATTAACAGCTTCTTTATTCCAAATAAAAATTAGCATTTTAGCTTCAAGACTGCCACACTACTAAAATAAAAGTAATCCCCTCCCCCTCCGAACAAGAGAAACTTGTCACTTTTGTTCAACGCCCAAACTCGAGGAACAATGTTTGACACAGTAATGATTGCTCCATTGTTTCACAACTTTAATGTAGATGAAAGTATTTCGACAAGAATATTAAAATTAATAATTCTGCTGCAATGATCTGGCCCAAATTATTAGAAATTATTTCTTGTTATTTTAGAGATATGATTCATAGCAAAAGGAAAACCTTTTCTTTCGATGCAAGACCTACTCCCTCAAGAAGTAGATTGTCAAAGCATCTCTTACTGTATTTGCTTCAATATTGGAGTGAAAATGCCACTTTCTTTAGAGGAACGATGATCTATTCTACACATCCACCAGCATGCTGAGTTGACTATAACACATCTATTGATGAGAGCTGTTTGCTCTCATTCTTTGTCCTTTCATATTCAGTTATTTTTTCCCTGGATCTTATACAAGGGACTACTGTTGCTTTCTCTGACAAATACAAGTTTTGTCATGAGATATAAAGTTCTGCTATTTTTAAGACACTAAATAAATTGAGCCCTCCATCCTACTAGAAATTGTATAATCTTTTATTTGGGATTACATTTCCAGGATTTATTTGCCCTGTCTTTGAGTCCCAACTCAACTGCCTAGAACAAAATTTGATGGTCCATGGCAATAGGGCTGTAAAAACCCACTCTTCTGAATAGTAGTGACAAGTGGAAAATGGTTTATAACCACTTTTGTCATCTAACTCAATAATTGTTTTTATGAAAAATAATTACATTTTGCAGCAAAAATAGCTTCCTCTCTTTCTAGGGTAAAAATGTAATTTTCCAATTATGAACTTAATAACCAACTGTAAACCAGTAAGGCTGTATTCCCAAGCCTAAAGAAAATTCTATCTGGCTGCACACAGGAGCAGAATGAAAATCAACTTTTTTTTTTCTCCCCAGTGATTCTCTTCTTCAGTCATATGCCAAAAGCAAACTAGCAATAAGTATGTGAATCGCACTCTACCAGTGAAGAAAAAAACCCCAGAAACTTATCATGAGTAGTAGCAATGACTCATTGGAAAGACAGATAACTCAGGATAACCCAGATAACCCTGGGGAACTGTGTGAAAGACTTCAAAAATCCCCTTTTAAAGCAACAGCAGGCAGGCTGCAAAAGAAGCAAGCGATTTAATCCTAGCATTCAGCCTTACAGGCTCCAAAATACTTTGGACAGCCTGTTCCTTCCAGCTGCTAGAGGCAAGTGGATCTTCAAATTCGTAAGATACTTTGTATTCAGAGACTGCTACTAAACGCAAATATTCTTTACAAAACTCCAAGTAGCAAGGAAGGAAAGTCTCTAACCAGGCTAAAATCGCTTACTAGCGCACATAATACATTATCTTTCAGTAATTTTAAGTAGCTGGTTAGTTACTTGGCTGGTCTGATGCAGTACATGAAGTTCTTTTTGCAGTAATTGAATTCACTATTTTATTACTGACTTTTTTTTATTTATCCTGGCAATGCACTTTATTTTACTCTCTCTAGAGCAGGTGATGCTCATGGGGACATAGCTCAAAACATCTACCAGCAAGTAGGGAACGTGACTCATCAATCTTTGTGTCCCATATGTTACATTATGAAGTAGTGAGTGAATCTTCTCTGTCCTTTCAGAGAATCCGGTCTTTCTTCTGCCTCACTGACAACAACTGAATCCATGTTACACAACATTGGATTATCTGAACCACTTCAATGTAGCTTCCTGTGCTAAATTAACTCTGTCTGACCCGATAAAAATACCATACAGACATTAGTGAGGAGACCCTAACCAGTCAGGGCTATTCAAGTCTATCCTGAACAAGTCAAAGTAGTAACTACAAAAACTGGAAGTACTGATTTTGGTATAGCAATCACATAACAGTATGTGAAATATGTGTGTAAAAGGTTTGTTTGAATCGCCAATTATTTGTGTTATTTTTTTTTAATCTGAGGACTCAGTCTGATCCACAAACCAATTTAATTAGGCCTTAAGTAAAACAGAGAATTTAAGACATGAAACCACAAATGAGAATTGTAAATAATACCGTTTCTCTAGTTCACCGTAAATACATATAAGCACTCCCTATAGGGTTCCTAGGACATCAGATTGGTAACTTTTTTATCGATCATAAGAGTGCCATGGAACTATATTTTTCTGTCATATGCAAGGAAAGTGATCTGTAAAACGATGTCATCCAAAAGCAGTTTCAAAACACCTTCATGATCTGCAAGGCAGACCCTGAGATACTAAAATGGCAAACAAGGATGGATGTGAAATGAAAAAAACCCCACACCAAAAGCACAACAAGAATCAAAAAAAATCCATTTTTATGCATGCTTTTATAATCTGCTGCCTTCCTGAGCAATTGCAACTTAAACATACATTGGCATAAATTACATGACTGCCAGATGCCAGCGTCTACTGAAACGTTAGTAACATTCTGCTTAAACATTTGCTTGTTCTCAGAAGCATTTCCTCTTCGTACCTGACATATTCATCAACTTACTATCTTTCCCATCTCCCTCCCCCTCAAGTATGCAGAAATACTGGAGAACTATCAGCACTTTTGATAGTTCTTACTGCATCTGATTGAAATCTCCATATTTTTGAAGTGCTCAAATGCTAGTATGATTTGTCTGAATGGATGTTAATATTGATTCTCTTTCACCTCTGCTATAATGATCAATGCTCATCTATTTTATAGGTCTCTAACAGCGCTTTCCTGTGTAATTACAAATACATTCAAAACAATTTCTCTTTGCTTGCTTACACTATAGAAATGGAATTTCTCTGTGATGTATAATGAAGCACACACAGATGTCATTGCCTGAGATGCTTCTATTATAAACTCAGCAAAGCAACAGTATCATTGCAGTGGTTGTAATATCACTTAGCAATCATCACTACCATTTGGAGCGAGAAGTTTGGTATTCTGGGGAAAAAAAAAAACTAAATTAGATTTCTGTAAAGTAATTTGCATATTTCGTTACAATTTTATTATTAATCAGTACTTTTAATAATGTCCTCACCTAACTTAAAATGAATGATTTTGTTCTGTTTCAGCAATGACAGTACAGGTAGACATGAGCCACTCTGAATTTGAAGATTTGCCAGATCATTGAAACATAAATAAGGATTTGTCCAAGCAACAGTTAATTGCCTCATTCCCTCTTCTGTAAAGCTCACTCATGTAGTGCCTATTACCTAGAGTCTGACACAGAAACAAAAAACGACAGGACACTAAGAACTCCACAAATTAAAGATTAATTTATTCTTCCAATTATGTATTTAGCAATGTGAAGGCTATTTATGAATAATTTTCCTCAGAATTTGAAAAGAATATTCTAACGAGGAAACGATTCTTTAAGTGCAGCTCAGTCTAGGGTATCAGCTATGGGACATCAGTCATCTAAGACCTGCAATCTGGAAGACGTTACGAGGAAAGGAAGGAAAAGAGAGGGAGAAGGCCATCCTCTTCCAATCCTCTTGCAATATAAGAAATATAGAAAAGAAGACGGCAGGGCTTTTTGCTCAGTTGGAAAAAGAGGAATCGAAACAGTCCAGCAGCAACCTGTAAGATCAGGTCTTGGTGCTCTGTGGTTTCACATTTGTATTCATGACCTGAAGTAAACTAAATCATCACTGATAACAATTACAGTTTCAACAGAGATGAAGGAAATGGAAAACACTGAATTGCCTAGGTAAAGCAACCTGAACTTCTTGCTAAGTACAAGCAAATAGCAGGATTTGCAATATGAAGAAACACAAAGTCTTACATGGAAGATAGAAAAATGCAGGCTGTAGTTTCAGAATAACAAGAAAATCTGATTTGGGAAGGAAGGCTCATAAATGTGCCACAACAACCAGCTGAACACAAGCACCTCACATGGCAATAGTTAAAACCTAAAAAGCTTACTTTAGAACAAGAACATGCCAGGAACTTAAATTATTTTGTTTTCAAAGAAAAAGTTAATAGAGAAACACAAAGCATGGGAAGTTAAAGGAAAACACAAAGTACCAAGAGCAGAATCAGCATTTAACTATACTTTAAAAAAACCTTCAAATTAACATAAAATAACAGTAGAATATTTCTACTGTATTTTAACTATGACAGAAAGATAGAATGAAATGTAGTATCTGGACATTATATAAATCTAGACTGCAATTTACCTGAAGGACAACTGATTGCCGAGACAAATAGCTGAGGACTGTGGTTGTCGCCCTGAGTAATTCGTTCCAACCAAAAGTCAGTCTTTTCAAGAAGACATGATCTAGTTCAAAGAAGAATGAACTCAGAAAAGTCTTAATGTCATGCGACAGGCAGAAGGTCACACCTGATGATCACATTGTCCCTCCTGACCTATTGATCTATGAATGAACGTTACATTAACATCTTTGAGGCCTGCGTTTTATTTATTAATACTGTGAGTATTCTGCATCAAATGAAACTAAAGCAATGTGTCATAATATGGCATTTGACTTGAAAAGGACAAAGCAGAAAACCCAGCTATCGTTACTTTGTCACATACACACATGCTTAAATCTACAGCTACAAAACGTTTTTATTATTTTTCTGCTTAAGTCATTGAGTCCCAAATGATTAAGTGGTCTTTGAACCTTAAAACGAATAGCTATATTTAAGATACACTCCCATTAACTACCAAAGAAGAATCTGAAGAAGGTCAGTATTTGGAACTGATGACAACAAAAAATTTGGGAAAGCACAATCCAGAGAGATCTGAGACGGTGTGAGCAACGTGCAGGTTTCACTTCTCATTGCATTAGTAGGAGAAATAATGATAATTTTTATGGTACATTTTTGATTTTCATGTTTAATACAGCTTACAAAAGAAGTTCAATATTACTCCCTGATGTATTACTATTCTGCCAGTGTACAGCTGCCAACAGTAGTTAAATCTGATTAAAGCCCCCTGCCGAGTTAATCAATCTGATAATGTCAGACATTATTAAGGAAGCGTACATGATACGGTCACACTGTCTATTATCAGTGCCATGTACACCAGTGCCTTTGTCTTCACAGAGCACTGAAGCTACTTAAAATAGATAAGCATAAAAAGGATAAAAGGCATTATAAACTTTCAGTCTCAAACATTTGTATGCTAATTCCTGCTAAAATACAGCTATTTAATACACGATCCCTTCATTTATTTTAGAAATTTGAGGAATAACAAAAAAAACCCTAAAATTTTAGAGCAAAGTGCAGCTTAAGAATACTTTACATCATTCTGATTAATGCAAACTTGTTTCTAAATAAGAAAGTCTTTTCGTTTTAGAATAAATTCATTTTAGAGAAGCTATGAGCCATACTCATGCACAAAAACCACAGGTTTTCAAAACACTTATATACTACTTGATCTCCTCAGAAGTCAGCAGACAATGCTTCTATACTACCATTTCACTAATACATCCTAATGGTGAAATCATTTGCATTTCAAAGGGAGCTGCTTCTTTTCTGTTTACATTAAATTAAAAAGCAAAGTCATATCTATTTACATTGAGCTGCATTTAGTCTTTGGATTTCAGCACCATCAGCAAAAATATCTATCATTAGCTCTAATGTTAATCAGCTCCTCAACAGATGAAGGTTTTGTAACACCTGACCCAGTACAGTTCCTTTGCAAGACGTGAATAATTGCAGAGGACAGAAGGACAGACAACGTTATTTCAGAACAAGAGACAGCGTACATGCAAGGGGTGCTTGTCGGGGAAAGTAAGGGCAAAAGAAAGGTGGCCAAGGAAACACAAGATGCAACTCTAAGGATTTCATAATTATGTCTAGTGTAAAAGAGAGGTTGAGACAAACTCCTCTCCTAGAACTGGTGGAAAAGCAATTCCTGTAGTGGCTTACAACCCAAGAGAAGCTGGAGGTTGATCCCCATTCTACCTACAGACAATTTCCTGGGCACACAGCTGAAGTGCTAGAGTCCCAGACAAATCCCTGCAATGAAATCTGTTCAACTGTTCCTGACTTGGTTCAGCACTGTAAGTAACATCAATTATTCCTTCTATATAGCTATCTGTTTTATTGATAACCAGTAGCTTGCAGGGCACCTACACCTAAGAATCATAAATGTCGGCCAGATCTAGATCTTCTAGTCAAGAAACAGACTGCCAAAATTGTTGTGGTGGTTTTTTTTTTGAGGAGAGGGAGGAACAGACTACTACATCACAGACTTGAAGACTGAGTATATATAGTTTGGTAAAATTTCTATACAGCATCTTTCTATGCTCCTCTAGAAGCAGAAATGATTCAAATAGTGCCATGTAACACACATACAGTGGTATGTGTCTTGGTAGAATCAAGATCCCTGCGCTTTAAGTCAATACCTTGACCAGGAAGAAGCTCTCAGTTCTGGTACAGGGCAAGACAGTCATTACAGACCAGTCTGAACTACATTCATATATTTATACAGATATAACCAGCACTTTCCATAACTGCAAATCACAAACATAGAATTTAACAGCATAATATTCGTTTTTCCATCATTTTTTCTTTTAGAAGGTTTTTCTGCCCCATGGTTGTTTCCTAATATTCAGTTGCACTTTAACCGCAGTATATTTTTTTCCCCATTTAAGAATAAAAGAGAAATAAACCACAATGCTGCTTAACTGCTGGATTAACTCTAGTTCAAGAACTGAGATGCAACAGGTATGTTCAGTTACAATTGTCAGAGAAAGACTAAAGTGTAAGATTTTTCAAAGAAAAGACTGCAACCTATGCTAAATCAGGAACATCCAATCCTTATTATACTGCCTTTTAGAAGAAAAGGCAGATTTAGCCGATGTTAGGTCTTTAAAGAACAGCAACAACATTTTCAAAACTTGCTACAATTTTAAAAGAAACAGAAGTGAAACAATTTCTTATTTTTACAGTGGATCCTCTTTTCCTCATTCTTCTCCCTGCCCTCACAAAAAAACCAAACTGGAGATCAATTGGTAAAAATAGGAAACAAGCAAGACAATGCCAGTAAGCAACAGTTTGTTATGGGTTTGTGCCTCAGGGCTGAGTTCCCATGTGGATTCTCTAATGTCTAATATGGGTTGTATTTGCATATTAATATTCCCACAGGGCAAAATTCTCTTCTTTACCAGTCATCTTATTTTCAGGAAGCTCATATGAATTTAATAGATCCGATTGTCAACTTTGGTTGAAATTTGGCCAGTGATTGCGGGAGGGGACAGCACTGAGAAGAAAGGAGCAGCTGACAGGGTTGAGAGGGATATGCAGGCAAACTAAGTGCCTTAGTTGCATTTCACAAGAACACTTACCCAAAATCACATCATCTGAGCAAGACATTAAAAATTCACACCTCTACACAGACCGAAGGTAAGAAAAGAAAACCAGAATTGAGGACTTCCTTAGTTTAACACCAGTAAAATTGTTCCCCTCCCAACAGATAGACTAACTAGGAAATATATTCTGAAATTCCAATTTCCTTAATAATAATAAGCACCTTGTTGGCTCTTCTTCCCTCTCCAGAATGCACCAACCACTACAACATAATACATTTTTTTTGGATTCTCTGTTCTATCATTAAATGTGGTCTATGCTAAAGTGATATAGCTGTATGGCTTGGAGGTGAATATTCATTCCACACACCTGACAGCTGAAGTAGTAACAAACGTGGGTTTGCAATATGCTTAAATACAGGGAGAGTACACTTAATTCCAGTCAAGCTTTTTTGGGAAGTATGAAAATTGTGATGGAGTGCACTTTTACCTCAAAGGTATGTCACTTATCTGTCAATCCAGAAAGATACTGCAAAGCCTTTTTGTCCAAAAAACAGTTAGAGAACTTACACAGTCATCACAGTTCTGCAGGAATTAATATCTTCCCATGCTCATTGACCAAAGGAATCATGAATCGCACCTGAATCAGGCATTTCACTCACAGTCAACTGCCTTACCAGAAACCAGCCCAGAGACTACAGTCCCTCACAAAAGCACACTTTTTCTTAAAATTATTGCCTGCATAATAACAGCACTATCATATCTCTGAAGGCTGAAGTTCAAAGAAGAACTTCATAACACCGAAAGAACGCCAGTCAGCTCACTGTCCTCCCACAATACCTGGTATTTGGCAGCATAGGCACAGAGAAAGGGAAAGAAGGTACCAGGAAAATTGTCTGCTCTAGCTCTCTCCAAAACAGCAGATTCCTCTTAATATTATGCGTGGTAAGCACACATGGAGGTACTTCCAAAACCCAGTTCCCACTTAATATTAAACACATCCCTAAACAGGAACTTCTGCCTATCCAAGGAAAGTCAAGAAGCGTGTTTCAACCCCTTGTGTATTGCTTCTGAGCCTATTTCACTGGAGAAGCTGTTGGAAGAAATCAGCTCTCTTGTTTTCTGGACGATCTACTGAATATGTGATGAGAGCGAACATGTTGCCCCCTGGCCACTGGCACACGAAAGCAATAGCTGCAAGGATTACATGTGGGCTCTGGGCCATATGGTGTGTAGGCTTATTGTAGGAATTTAGCATTTTTTAGACTCCTACTTTCCTGTCAAATTGGTTGAAATTAGCCACTGAGCTTCCTCTCTAAAAACTTTGGAAACAACACTGTGATTGTATAATCTTTTGCCATTGAAAACCAGATTAAAAGGTAAACAAAAATAACATCAAAACTGTATTTCTGTTCTTCAGAAAGGCAAGAAGGAAAAGTTATAGGAGATGCTTTCAGAAACAGGGATATTTACTGCAAGCTGGAGCTTTAATAAATGTAAGCTTAGCATTACAGAAATGAGCATATATTACAGCATACAAGCTTACTGCTATGAGGGTTTAAAATAGAGTTCAGAAGCTAAGCCAGTTTAAGCCACAGAGTAGTATGCCATTATCCTTCCAGAGAATAGCACAGAGTATATACGACTGACATACAAAAACATAATCTTATTTGCTATTCAGCTATTTCTAGAAACCCAATATTACGCCAGGATGTCTGCAAATAATACAAATGCTGTTTTGTGAATGAAACAATACATCAAGAAAAATAATACAGTATTGAGGTCTATACCTCATGAAATGCTTCTAGCCTCCAGATAGTCATGTTAGAAATTAATTCATTTTAAATGTATTATGACTACATCTATTCAAGATACTTATGCTTTATTGATACTCAGTCTGGAGAGGATATAAACTGTAAACCAGGATTGTAGACAAAGTTGGATGAGCATAGACAGGCATGGGGGAGGTTGGTTGTTTTAAACAGGGCACAGTTCCTTATCCACTGATGCAAACAGCACATGCTTGGCATTTCATTTCAGTTGAAAAATTTTCATCATGCAGTAATCAACTATATTGTCTATTCATCTGTGCCAGTGTTCTGAATTATTTTAATGGACTTTCAATTGTCTACCAAAATGCCCAAAATGCCTTCCCACCCTGTCCCCCATCAAAAGGTGAAGTGGAACTCCACAGATTTCTCATTAATAAAATCCAAAACCTAATCCTAAAGTCAAACTTGTTTTGGCTTTAACAGAAGTTTTGCAATATGCCCTAGTACTTTGCATCCCTCACGGTGAAGGGAGCTCATCAACCCATTCAGACCACAAAAATTTAGGTACTACCTGTGCACTTACCTTCTGGCCTCTACGGGAACACACAGAGGCACAACTAGTTTAAAGCTATGAACAGGAGTAATTTCTGGAGCATGCTATGGCATTATACAATCACTTAAGACCAACTTGACAATTGAAGATTTCTCAGTTAATGCATGTGCAACATGGTCAGCATGTATGCACCTGTTGCAGGCACCTTATAGATGCCAGGGATAAAAATACTCTCCTTTGAAGGTAGTTTGGCCAAATGGAAAAAAAAAAACCAAGGACCAACCAAACAAAAAAATCCCAAACCAAAAAAACAAAATGACCCCAAAACCTAACACACAGAGAGATACATCAACAAGAAGGTTACAGGGACAGCACAGAGCAATTGATGTCCAGGATATTATTAGCTATTGCTGATGCTCAGGAGAAAAAAGGTCCTGCAGTGGAAAGGATAGGGGACAGGGAACTGATTATCAAACACACAGCTAGTTTCAGGGAAGACCATATGATGACCAGCCTTCTAAGCACCAAAGTGGCAGACCTGACTTGGCATCTGTGGGGTATCCTAGAGAGTGTTTGGGGGTAACTAATCCCCACAGCTCATAAGAGTATTGACAATGGAAGAAGGGCTGGGAGAGATCTGGAAGGACCATTTAGGAGTCAGGCTGAAGCCTGGGGCTCAAAGTGCGGAGCTGGGTGCTCTGGAGTGTCCCTAGCACTATCCCCTGGGCTACAGACAGACAGCACAGTGGAATAGCTGGTGTAGGGG
>NW_009606832.1:28611-32737 GCF_000690535.1 Cariama cristata | reverse complement strand
GAAGAGCGCAGATTTATTTTGAGAAGGAGAACTTTTGGACTGAATAGAGTTGATACAGCAAGAGAAGTCATGGGGGAGGAAAAAAGAAAAAAAAAAAAATCATTCCATATGCAATCTTTTGGAACATGGAAGGAGCCAAGCTTTTTGCTCCACATCTTCAGGTAGAGCTTCTCTTCTCTTTTATGGGAAAATACCTAAAAGGATTTTAAGCTTCTACTATAGCCCCTGGTCAAATCAGTTCCCAAAAGCAGTAATAATATATTCTCTCCCAAAGGAGAAAAGTTTGACTTGCAATTACATGATATTACCATTGACTGACCTATTTTAGGTTAAGGGAAAGGCTGGTAGAGCAGAGATAATATTTACCATGCTCCAACCATATTCCAGGCTCAGTGAACCCTGAAACGAAAGTGATACCAAAAAAAAAAAAAAATAATCTCCAAGGAAAAACCAACAAGAAATATGGTGGACAGAAACAGTCTCTTGCTCTCCCTGCACACACTTAAATAAAGAAACATCCAACAATATTTTGATTGCTGGACATCACCATACACAAAGGTATGTTTAGGAATCAAGCACAATCAATCAGAATTCCTATTAGGACTGAAGATGAATAGAGAGTGGAAGAGACTCCAAGCTGATGAATCATGAACTACAACTGAGGCAAAAAAGCAAGAAAGGAAAAAAAAAGAAAAAGGTAGTTAGGCAGAACCAGCCACAATTAACCAAAGGTAGTTATCCTTATGTCAAGCAAAGACACACAGAAGAATAAATGCCATTATAACATCTTAATTTATTGACCATGTCATCTTACTACAAAGCATTCATCATAATTATCAGAGTCAAATAAGCTCTTTTTCACCATACGAAATGATTAAATACAGTTTGACTTCAGAACGGTAAATACAAGTGTAGATTTCTTTCAAAGCTAAACTACAAGAAAATTAAACTCAATGAAATTCAGTTTCACACTCTCCATATAGTAAATAAATAAATAAATACATAAACAAAAATCAGTGAAGCCAACACTGGAGCTATGTAACTAGCATTGGTTATTTCAGGCACACAAAGTTTAATCGTCTTCTGAGCATGTTTTTGGTCCACACACAGTGAGAGGACAAATATGCCATGGGACGGTCAGTAACTCAAATTCAATTTTTACACGTGGTAAAAAGTGACAAGACTGATAGCAATACGCCATCCATTCTCATCAGTCACACTTAGTCCTCAGACCTCTATTATCCACAAACCCTGCTATACAATTAAAGAGAAAGAACTACTGAATTATTTATTAAAACTGACACCATCAATTATGCTCTCATGTAAAAAGTCACTGAGCAGCCATTTAAAGAATTAGAATGCACATTTTGGTAACTTGTGACCAGGTTAACAACCGCTCTGCTTTGGGAGAGGGTAGAAGCTGTTCTCAGACATTTTACATCCGAGAAGTTAAACTTGCAAAAGCATAATTTTCTGCCACTGCAAAGCGAAGTCTCGTATTTCTGGCCAACAAAAGCTGAAAGTGTGATACCAATACTATTTTGGGTTTTTTTTCCCCTCACTCATATCACGGTTTGACATAATCCGAAAAGTCTATGGAGGCATACCTAAAGTGACAGCCTTGGAATAGTCTTTCCACATTGCAAGGCCAGCAACAGTTACCATCATTAACACCAACAGCCCCAAATAATGAAATGGGGTATGGGTGATATTTCTTGGCAGCCAGCTAGACTCACACGCCAAACTTCTGGTCTCTCGGTACAAGCCAGGCACGCAGTTGCCTTGTTCTCTTTCGGCACATGGAGTCCTTTTTAATTAATGCCTGATTTTCATGAAATTTCTATCACCTTTTAACATCAGTGTTATTAAGTTCATGTTTTAAGAGACATAAATAACTATATTATTGCTGCGTAGCAATACCAAAATACTAACACAACACTGCATTCAGAAGAGCGGGTTACATTCCCAAAACATCCTGTCTAGACAATTATGCAAAACCACGGCCCACCGAGGTATTTCCCAGAGTCACCTGGTGGCCCTCGCTGTGCATAAATACAGCCCAGTCACCGCTATGAAAGTTACTCTTTCAACAGCACCCAGCAGTAAGGGGGAAACCTGGAAGTAATCTAATAGACAAATGATATACAACCCCTCACATATGCCCTCAGCATGGAAAGGTGCCCAGATTCACACGGTTTCTGTTCGTTGTGGTGTATAAGACAAAGACTGTGCCTGTAACAGTAAATTAAATATGCCAGGACTGTCTGCTGGCTGGCACCAAGGCCAGCTGGCACAGAACAGCCTGTGTCCGTACTCCCTTACCCTTCAAAGTATGCAACTGCTGGATGGGAATGTCTTACAGCCTTCCTTCTCCATAGCCATGCTCAGGATTTGTTCAGAACACTGGTTGATGCTGTCCAAAGCCTTTGCCAGATTGTTCTAATAACTAAGTAATATTAACAATGGAGTTTTAAAGTCCAAGAACGCACTCTGGTATTGTTCATTTTACTCATATAGACCTAAATCGTAAGTCCAGAGGGCTTACCTCCTCTTTGTAACCAGAAGTAGCAGAACATAAATAAATGAACAAAGGGAGGTAACTGGGGTGGCTAGCATAAACCATGAAACACCACAAGGGATGGACATCTTGTTACCAAAAACATTAAATAGCTATTTTTCCAAGTACTTAGGAAGAAAGAATGGAAGCTATCAGAGTGAGAAAGATGTTCTCAGCTTCAGGTACCCAAGATATTTTTCACTTGTCTTAATGCCATTGGTACTGTAAGGAATTACCATCACAAGGGGTATTTTTCCCAAATTCTGCTGCAGACAATCTACAGTCTAAATGCAACTACAATTCAGTGGTTGACCTAGATATAAATTCTTGCCATTCTGATAGAACCCAGTGAAGTCCCAATGAATACACTCAGTTTTCCCCCTAATTTCAACATTTATCCAGATTACTTGGTTAATACAGTTTCTTTCAGTTTCTGTGGTATGTCACATGCCCTATTACTGGCATTTTTAATGATGAACAGGTTTACTAACCACAAGATCTAAATAAAGGTCTTGCTTAAACATATGACTATTTACAATATGAATGTTTATACAAGAACAAACTGGCAGCAAAGGTATTCTTGTTGAATTTATCCTCTGGATCGGTTACTTTAAATTGGATAGCAATTTAAAAGCTATTTTCAAAAGTTTTTTTAGGAATCTTTACTTCTTACATGAGGAATCATGTCGCTCTTTAGACAGGGTTAACTCAGGAAAATATATCTTTCGAGCAGTACTTGGACCGCCAGCAACAGAGCATCACTTTACCAGTGTTACCTTTATTTAAAATAATGTTGAAGTTACTCAGTCTGCTCTCGATTAAACTGTAACTAAATAATAAAATTTCAACTTTAATAATAAAAAAATTACTGGGAGCATGACAGTCAAATGAAAGTCACAAGCATTAACTGTTAAGCCTTGAAAACTGGAGAGCTAAAGCTTTGCAGTAACAAGAATGGATCGAATTGTCCACAAATGAAATCCAAGTGGTTTATACAGTTAATGGACTGCAAAGAACAACTGATTTTTTGTTTTTATTTGGTTAAATTAAACAAAGAAAAAACCAAAACAAACAAAAATGATGCAAAAACTGCATTCCAGATCAACCAATATACCTAGCCTTAATGTGCCAGGTCCTCACAGTCCCCTGCTAGTCCCCTCAAAGGGACTCTAAAAGATCTGGAGTCTAGTTTTGTGTTTTGTTTTGTTTTTTAAACAAAAAGTGCTGAAACAGAAGAAATATTTTTTTTAAAAAACACATGGCCATCATTTTTTAAACTTTATTCTTAAACTTTGTAAACTTTGAAATAAATTTCAACCCCAAATTACATGTATATTAATCTGAAACAGTCTTCCAAATGAATATATGCATATTATTTGTCAAACAACAAAAAAAATCACTGCATAATTGTATTTTTTTAACGTAGTCTGTATGCTAAAGCAGTGTCTCCCAACCTTTTAGAAGGTGAATCTCTCCCTGTAAAGTCAGTGGTATTCCACACATCCCCCAAATCGTTTCTTCTTCCCCCTCTTTGGTGAAAGATGCTTCTATTTCCCATCTCAGGAATGC
>NW_009606832.1:3549-28580 GCF_000690535.1 Cariama cristata | reverse complement strand
ACTCCTGCCTCTTAAGAATCATCTTCAGAAGGTTAGTACAGGGGCACATGTCACGACTCTGCACAGAGCGAGTACAGGTCCAGACTTTTTATTTGCTTATTCAATGCCCGTTCTTCATCTAACCTACAAGATGTTCAGTGTCTCATCAGCAAGGGCTTTTTTGCTGATTGAATACCATTGTAAGGCAATTAAAGTTTAAGCATATCATTTACTCCTTTTTTGCTGAGCTATTTAGTTACTGTTTTTAGAAGCAAGTAAAAGGACTAGAATGTTTACTGTTCTGATATAAAAGAACATTTTGAGTAATAAGGGGGTGTGTGGGGGTGGTTTAAATGACTTACTATCATTCTGGCATGCCAAGGAGAGCCCTAGGGCAGGCAGGGATCCTCCGTCATGCAGACCAGGAGCCACACCACTGCTGGTAACAGGGGGTTGGCAATTCTGCAGGATTGCTCTGAGGTTAGTTGGTGATCCATCTCCTCCTGTATCTGGGGTTAGATGTGTCTGAGTATACCAAACAGGTTACACGTTTAAGAGGGATTCCAGCCGCATGGATTTAGAAAGCCTTAAGAAACCGGCTGGCTCTTGGTTTTGATTCAAAAGGAAATGCAATAAATGCAAAGGAGTCCAGTAACTTTCAAGTGTGGGAAAAAAAATTGTTCAGAATAAAGAACAGAGTTCTTCATGACTGTATATATATCTAACTGAAACAAGCAAGTGAAAGCACTTAACAGCATTAAACTTCACTGTTAAAAGACAACAGTCAGCCAATTTCATTCATTAGATATGATATATTCACATGGAAAATAGTACAATCCAGACAAGTAAAGTAGTTGCATGTCACTCAAACAAAATAGTTCTGCAAAATTTTCAATCAAAGATTTAATTAGTGAATTTAAATGTCAGGCCAAAAATTAACAGTCAATTCAAAAAGGGTAAAAGTTTCACACATTCATTGCACAGTTTTATCCTTCAGTTTCAGTCAGTCACCTGCACACAAAAGCTATACTGACCTCTAACAAGAAACACTGCACATGATTTTTCAAGGTACAATAAAAGCAAAATTTGCAGTAAACATGCTTATATATGAAATAAAGCTCAACTCAGAGAATGTGAGTCAACCACCACACAGTCTATTTTTAAATCGCATCTCACCTTCATTGTTTCAGTCAAAAACAAATTTTAAAAAGCGTAAAACCTGACCCTTATGTTTTTTAATGACCTATCAACTCAAAAAATGCTGGAATATTCATTCTTTTCAACAAGAAAAACACCCAACAGATTACATTGTAATTATCACCAAATGCCAGAATGGCTGAGGTCGGCAGGGATCTCTGGAGATCCTCTAGTCCAAACTCCCTGCTCAAACAGGGACACCTACAGCCAGGTGCCCACGACCATGTCCAGATGGTTTCTGAATATCTCCAAGGATGGAGACTCCAGAACCTCCCTGGGCAACCTGTACCAGCACTCAGTCACCCTCACAGCAAAAAAGTGTTTCCTGATGTTCAGACAGAACCTCTTGTGTTTCACTTTGTGCCCATTGCCTCTGGTCCTGTCACTGGGCACCACTGAAAAGAGCCTGGCTCCTTCTTTTAGGCTGGCTCCTTTTAAAGGTCTTCTTTACACCCTCTAGGTATTTATACACATTGATGAGATCCCTCAAGCCTTCTTTTCTCTACAGAATTTCATTTTAATGGAAACTGTGCAGCAGATGCCATCAAAAATGATGTTGTATGACGTATATTGACCTTGCCTCCAAAAAGTATCGTTTGTGTTAAAGTAAGAGTCCTGTCAAATAAAATCATTTAAACTGATACAACTTGTAAAAGTGAAGAAGTTAACTACAGTTAGTTTACATCTCTCCAACACACTACTTAGTTCCTGGACCTCTTGGTTTTTCTTCAGGAAGAACTAAGGAATAAAGAAGCAAAATGGACACCTAGCTGAAGGCTTGCCTATGCATAAACTTGCCCTGTTCAAGAAAAACACGATTTAAGACTATTTTTAGCTAAGCCAGTCAAAAAGCTGAAGGAGTATTTAGAAACAAAGTTTACATTGATTCAGTTTAAAATCAATAGACTTAATAAGACAGAAACTAAAGAATTCAAAAATCTATCTGGACACTTTTTAATTAAAATCAGTTTAAAACTAATTCAACCAATTCATCAGCTTTCATAGCCTGCATATTTAGATAAAGCTGATGATTCAAGTCACTGTAACAAGGGAACACATAGCAGAAGCAGGAAGAAAACAGCGTAAATCTTGCAAGCCAATTGTTTTGCTAAAGGGCGAGTGAAATGCTGAGCAAAATTAATCTGTAAACTCAATGGAAATTCTAGGACTGAATGGCATTTACTCTTGAAAAAGAGATGCTAATATATCGTCTCTCCACAGATAAGTAGCAAATGTACCTTTTTCTATTCACTATACAAGCATTCTGTATGTGATACTGAATTCTCAAGAAAATGATCACTTTCTAGGACTGAAGAATTCATGGTGGAATGCTGTCTTCAAACCTGCCACAGAAGTACACAGAATGTTATCTGAAATAGTCAGGGACAACAAAAATTCTGAAAGTGAAATACCAGTTTACATTTATTCAACTGACCAAGCAACAGCACAGTTTTATGAACCACATAGGTTTGGAATCTTGTGTAAACTCAGTAACAATTTGGGGTTTGGTTTTTTGTTTTTTTTTTTCTTCCTGGTTGTGTCCTGTTGTTTTTGTTGGGTTTTCTTCCCCTGTTTAAAAGCTTGCTTCCAACAAATTCAGCAAAATAGATTGAAAAGCAGTAACAACAACTATTAAGCAATTGAGTCTTCTCTCCATTACTTAATCACACAGCATTGCTATTTCCAATTCCATTTCTTCATTTCAATCAATACACAGTCAGAAAGGATGCTCATTTTGTAACCTTTGTAATTGCTACAATATAAATCCTGAAGTTACTTATCTATATCTTTGATAAAGATTTTATTGTTCAAATGTAACTGTCTTCCTGCCAGATCCTTTTCACCTTTGGATACTTGCATAAAGAAAGCTCTAATCGGTTTGGTAGTTTGTATAACGTGTAGCATTTGCTACACTTCTGCAACACATCTATTTATCCAAGCAAAAAATCAAAAAACTTTATTTCTTCTCAGTCACTCACTGTAAATGGCTGCTAAAATCAGATCTTATCAGTGCCCCTTATGATAAGGACAATGAAAGCATCTACTGAAGTATTCCTATGAATAACTCAGCTAGACTTCTTCGGTAGTTGGACAGTCTCACATCACTGTGGTACTTGCTAATCATCTCCGCGTGTTTTCTCTTTGAAACATTGTTCTGTTGCTGAGCTATAACAAACAAACCCTGTATGGCTGATTATGCTACTGCACTAACAATTACAACTTGGCCCTTTTCCATTTTGTTTGTTAAAATCTTCATTAGTCATGTGGAAAGCTACTAAGCCATACAGAATCTAAAAATGTTACAAAAACGTATGGAAGTGTTTAGGAGTGAAAATAATCCACTTAAGAATTTATGTTTCTTAGCCACAGGACTATAATGCATATTAAATAACAGAATTAAATTAACAAGGAAGTGGTCTCTTACCAATAAGTAATGAACTGTCCTCCTACAAAGTAATAATACGCAAACACCTTAGCCAGGAATTTATGGATGGTCATGGCAAAAAACATTCCCTTGACATAAACCACTAAGGTAAGTTTATTTTATCTTCACTTCTTGAAGTCTTAAAAGTAACTATTCTATCATTTTACTGTGCTTTGTGCAATTTTTTGACATATTTACAATGTACTCTGTCTAGTAGAGTTACATCAGTTATTAATTTAGTCCAAAAATTGCATCAAATTAACATTCTAAATAATAAAAACCCTCAAACAAACAGAACCCACTTCACTGAAATATTAGCAACAAACAAATCACCTAACATAAACCAGAAGTTTCCATGTGAATAAGGAAAAAGTCAGTTTGGCAGTGCGGAAAAGAACAGCAGTACAAGTATCGAGATACAGCTACTGCTGCATCAAAATAAGTTCCAAATTCTCAAGGTTAAGACACCCCTGCAGATAATAATTTTTAAAAGCACAGGGGGAAAAAAAAAAAAATCCTCTGGGGAGTCAGCAGGTGGAACAAAACGCATTCATTCTATTCAATTAAAATATTTCAAAACGAGGGAAAGCTACACAGTAAAATCTTAACTTTGAAGACCCTAAGGTGAAAGGGGTTATGTGAATTGAACAAAGCCAGTCCCAGATTTTAGGACAGCCTCGTGGGACCCTGGGTTATAGAGGACTACACTGTTGCATACAGCTGATCAGTTCCCTTAAAAAGTTGTGGAGCTACCAAAAATAGAAAAAAACCAACCTACTAAATTATACTAATATTTGCACGTTTCTGCATTCTTTCTCTGGCCACTGGGCTGCTTACAATTCCCAAATCTAGAGGGGGAAAAAATGAAAGCTATCTTTATAATCAATGTGAGATAACGTGGAGCATGAAGTAACCCTAACAACTTGCAAGGCATCATACAAATTGTACACCTCTCAGATGCGTCAATAAGGTCAGGTCATAGGGCATAAGGAGTCAGATATATGGTAACGGTACAATTGCTAAAGCAACCACAGACATAAAAGAATTAGGATGTGTTGACAAGAGGAACTCAAGCTTAAAGTATTTCCCCATAGCCCACACAGGGGGAAACCCACTCCGTGTAAGTTTGGTAAATACTCAGCATGTTTTTACTACAGCATCCATTAGTGATATTTATACACAGTGATGACCTCATTCTCTAGCACAGTGAATGAACATGAGAGAAAAATATAAAATATTTTGGTTATGTATTTATCAGCATTACGGCTCATTTAAATACTACTTGAATAACAATTATCTTTCTCAGCTGAGCAGAGCATCAGGTTGGCAGACTGTGCTTCACTTCTTCTCAAAGTGACAATTAACCTTGATATCAGTCTGCAAAGTGCTCTGTACTGGCAGCAGAATAAAATTATCATTATCACATAAATCGTAAAGATTCTACTGAAACTGAGATAGCTGTCATCCCTCAGCTATTTGTATTCAGTAAGGAGCAAAGCAGGTCGTTGCAGAACACCTTAAAAATGCATCATCCCACAGCCACCACATTGCGGGCTTTTGAGGCTGTATTTGTGGCTACCTGAAAATGTATGCCACACATATATGCCAAAACACTCATACTTAATATATATTGTTAATTAAATATTTCTCAGGGAGGTTTGCAATGCAGGAGGTCATTATACTTGAATCATGAATTTAAATCTGATTTACACTACAGTAACTCCAGACACAAAAGGGATTTCCGAGTCGATTATGTGATGCCTATCAGCTAGACAGTTTCCCATCCCAATGATACTTGTGATCCCCTGATCTTATTCTTTGAAGACTACAGTTTACAAATTAAAAAAAACCAAACCAAACCTATAAATCAGTTGTTAATGCTTGATCAAAATTTTAAATAGTCCTCTTGCACTGACGCCTAATCGTCATGCTGACAGACTGTCGAGGAACATACTCAGACAACCAGAATTACAGTGGTTGTGCCCCCAACAGCCCATTGAAATGCCATATTAAATAGACACTTCTTCCCTTCTAGGCAGCCCAGACACACAGGGAAGGAAGAAAATTGAGTCATCTTCTCTAAAAATTTCCCACCTTCAAACGTGCAATGACAAGTGACTGTGAAAATGTTTACAGCCATTTTTGATATGACACTTCATTTTTGTAACGTGCACACTGTGTGTCAAAGTGTTTTACTGTTCTTGCTGCTACCGACAGGACACTGCTGTGAATAAGACATGGCAGTGAAGCAAGCCCTCTTTTAGAAATATTTGTATAGACTGACAGGTCTTATTTTATCTGCAACAGAACACATATAAGCAAACAGCTAATTATGGGGGGGGGACACACACGTTGGGCCTTGGGGTTTTTTCCCCCACTAGAGTTGGCTATTTTCTCTGAGCCAAACCATGGTAGATCTTATACAAGTAAGTACCTCAGGAAAGGGAGAGGTGAGACGAAGAACCTGCTCTTTGCACCCTAGGCACAAAGTGATTCCAGAGGATTGCTTCTGGCAGGCAAGGTGGCAGATTGTATGCAGGAGATACAAGAAGCCATGGTTGTGTTTCTGACCCACCCAGCAAAATCAGTCCTCCGGGATGGGAGAGGTGCAGTGCCAAAAGGTGCACTCCCACAAAGGACTCTGAATGAGCAAGCTCGAGTGTCTCCTATGATGCCTGCCACAGAAAAATGAACTTACTCCAATATAACACGGATCAAGGTTAACGTTTATCCAGTTACCAAAAGCCAGACACACTTCCATAAAAGGTCCAGTCAAGAATGCCCTTCTTCTCATGCTATCCAACAAAATCTGAAGTAGCGGCAATGGTCCATTTTCATGCCAGAGACTCAGTCAAAATTCCTGTGCAACATTCAAGCCCACTTAACTCCAGCCAACAGTTTAACCCAGGACACTTAACAAATCCCATCCACGGTTACTTTACGTTACTGCAAAAGCCAGCACTACATTTACTGCAGCAGTTCTGAAACTAGTTTTCCTGTGAACCCACCTGGGCTGCAAGCCCCAAATTTGAAACTTTTTTTTTAATTGCTGGTTTGCAACCCTAAATGCCACAGCTATGAGCTTAGCAATCAATTATTTATATCAACATATCTGAAACTGCATGCTAGGCAGACATCTAATTTTTCAATCATAAACTTCTCTGGAAATTAAACGCGTTCCTCACATTCCATCCATCCTCTTTTGAAGCGTTATAACAAGCCTAATTTTATAGGTAATACATATACTTATCCTATTTAGGCTACCTAAGATACCAAACAATGAGACTACAGCATTTTTAAATTCTCTGGATCACATCTATGGTAAAATGACCTTACAGTTGAAACCATATAGTTATTCTAAGCATATTGAATTATATTTAAAAAAAAAAAAATCTATTTCATTCAGAAGTAAAGTCCTAAACACTGTCTTCTTTGTGTAAACAGACTAATCATAAATTAGTGTAATAAAACACTTATTTGCCATTTTAGAATTAGAACACCTTAAAATGTAACATAAATCAAATTTTTTACTACAGGTTTATATACATTATAACTATGATTGATGCAGAAGATACTGCACTGGTGTGACAGAAAGAAAAGAATTTCCTTCAGCAATTTTAAAGTTATAGCAAGAAGGATAATAATGTCTATTAGATTGATAATGTATATTTTCAGTGGTGATTACTCTCAATACCTCCCAAAGAAAAGTTAAATCGAACATCAGTTAATCTTGCAGAAAGAAAAAGCCCTCCTCCTCCAAAAACTAAGCTGTACTAAAAGTGAGGCAATCATTTTGAAAGAATGAAATTATTTGCTATTTCTTCATTGAACAACAATATTCTTTTCTGATAAAGAGATTTCTTTATGAATAGTCACTGCTGAATTTTATAGATAAAGACTGCCTACAGGCAGACAATGCAGAACAAATGCCTTTAAAAGCTCTACATTTCATAAAGGCTATACTAAGCTCCAAATTTCATAAAGGTTATACTAAGTTTTATATAATAAAAAAACCTCTACCCAAACCAGAAAATACCCTGAGAAATTTGAGCTTTAAGTTGTCAGCTGTGTCAAGCGTTACTCAAAGAGTAATTGTGGTAACTGTGCACCACTTATTCTTCAAATATAACTCAATCTCCTAAATTAAGCACAAACCCTTATATTTCAGTCTTAGCTACAGAGTCACCATCTTGGACTCCACAATATTTACAACATTAAAAAGCTAAAAGTGTCAAGAAAGCGTATTATCACTCACCTATAGCCTTCTCTAGGCACAGTATGCATCTCGAGTTAATAAAGGCCACATAAATATGGCTTTTGTGCAGAGCAGACAGTAAATTATGTATTTAATTACGTATTTCTCCCTAAAAAACAGAAACATTTGGCGCTCTGCTATTTTTGTTAACATTAATCAGAGGAAACTTCATATTCTGGCATAAATTTGACTATCATATAAAAGGTAATATTTAAAATACATAATGCCTTACCACACAAACACGAGCTGCCATATGCGAGGCACTGCTAAGCACGGTTTCTATTAAGCCGATACACAGTAACTGGCTTCTTTCCAAGCAACATGGAAGTATTTAAAAAAGCCTGTTTAATCCAATTCCACAGCTTTGAAACAAAAATAAAAGTGCTGCAAGAACTGTTAAAATGAAAAATTAAAGGCATGTAAATAGGTGAAAAAAAAATTGTCAGAGAAAATGAAAACAAAGATTATTTCAAGTAGATATCTTAATTGTAATTAGGAAAGTTTGGCATGTTTATGATATGATTCAAAGCTGCAGCCAATTAGACACCCCAAAAAGATTGTAACAAAGCTGCAAATGTGTAACTACAGCATAAAGAAGTTTTATTGCACACCAAGAAAACAGGACCCAGATCAATGTCATAGCTTGTTTCCAAAACACTGTAAAACATGCTCTGTTACCACTTCATGACTTTTTAGTCTTAAACTGTAACTTTTCTGCCAGGAGATTTCAGAAAACAATTTCATTAAATTCAGACTATTAATTGTAAATCTGCACACATTCCACGTATACCAAGAATAAAAGATAAATTACAGCATTGCCTTAGACTGTCATGCCTGTGTAAAAACAAAACCAAACCAGCAGCAACAACAAAAAGCCAAAACCAAATGAAAACAAAACAAAAGAATAAAGTGCATAAGTTAACAGCTGTTAAAAAGCTGTAGAATTGTGGTATTGGAACTGAGAAAGATTGGGGTTTTTTTAAAAGATTTCCAAGGAGAGAGGAAAACAGTATTCTTTCTTTGGAAAGAATAAGAGGTACACAATGGCATTCAGGAAATAACATGAATTTGTCAGATACTTTTTTAAACTTTTCTTAAGAAGGAAATAATTTTTCAGTATTACATAGAAGATCAGAGTTTAAGAAGATCAATCAGGGGGTGTACTGAGGACAACAGCGTTCGGCACTTCTGAGATGGTGCCATTTATTTAAGGAAACAAATACTTCATTATCAGTAATGCTGTCACTCCCAACCAACAGACAAAGTACCTTCCATTTCCCCCATTTACTCAATAACTAGTAATTTACTAAAGGGTAATGAGTTGCTAATAAAAGCATGTTTCTTACATGATTATCATGAAATGGCAGTGACTGCTTGTTCAATGCAATAGTACCTACTACAGTCACACTTTCAAATAACTCTGCTCTATCAAATTTCTGTAAAGAAACTGATCCTTATATAGTTTTCATACAAGACATCAGTCTACGTTTAGGAAAAAAAAAATAGGAAAAAAAACCCACAGAAACAGCTAACTAAATTTAAATGCTACATATTTAGATATTTCTTTGCAAAGTCTCCTAACAATGATGCAAAGTCTCAGTCAACGTGGTTTTGTTTCCCTTGCTGGCAAGCAATGACTGTTTATTTAACACACTTATTTTAGGATTTGGTGGGGGAGATGGTTTTTTGGTGTTTTATGAGGGCTGTATTGAGGAGATTACAAAAACATGCATATATAATATCAGTTTTATGTTATAAACCAAATTCAGACTCATGGGAAAAAAACACCAACCCAAAAATTTTGTTTAGCTATGTAGGGGAGGGCATAGGAAGCATCTACGGAGGGCACTCTGAAAAATTCTGGAGCTGAAAGCACTGGGGATTGCCCTTGTACTCCCTAGGAGACTCACTTACAAAGATCAGCTGCAACTCGATATGAAACCACTGGAAGAAAATTTCTCTGTTTAGAATTCCCCATGCTGAAAGCATCAAAGTGTTTCTTTTTACCCTTGTTACAGTCCTCCACTCCACCTTCCCCACACTTGCAATTTAAACTACAGCTTTACTAATCTCGTACACTAAGCACATTGTGAATATCAAGGATCCCTTCCACATCCATCACAGGCTCCTTTTTGGGCACTTTTCTGCCCTCTCCTGCTTCAAGGAATGTGTGATCGTCACAGCCCCTTCTTACGCCCCAATCTCCACTCATTTCCCTGCTTCAGCTGTCCGACGGGATGCACACCAGCATCCCCCTGACCTTCCAAATCTGTACTCACACAGTGCTCGCTGAAGTACGCTTATTCTTCTCTAATACTATTTTCTCTTTTCTCCTCCTCCTGGGAGAGAAGTCGTCATCATTCAAAAAGTGGGAGAACTGGCAGAAATCCTGTGGAGGTATTGTTATGCTGGGAGGTATTAATGGGTGCTGTCAGCCAGTTCCTTACTTCATCATTGGTGAGTGAAGTTGCCAGTCCTGGCAAGCAGCCAGCGGCAGGCTCCCTTTACTGCCTTTTTTTTTCCCCTCTCCTGTCTTCATGAAAGTTGCTAAGGTTTCTAGCCACCAATACCCGTAATACATCCTGAAGCTTTTGAGTGCTGCGTCTAATCGATCCTAAAATCACTCCACCACTGCAAGCAGAAATGGAATCAAGTAGATATTCAGAATTCAGTTTAGTCAATGAAGGAAAAAAAACCCCAACCCTCAGTGCTGTCTAATAATTTGTCATATCAAACATATATTTTCAAAGATATCAGATCACTAAAGAAACATCAGCTATATTTTAGATGGCCTTCCAAGTACACTGCATCTTGACACATGGAAGACTCACGAAAAGAAACATCTGTGCGTTACTTTTTAAAAACAGATGCTTTGTGAAAAATATGACATTGAAAGGTCACTTCCACAGTGAAAATAAACAGATATTTAAAAAAAAAAAAATGTTTAGTACAGTTACATGCTTCAGATCTTAAAGCACAATTGACACTGTCGTGCACTGTCTTAAAAGAAAATAGCTAAAGGAATGAAAAGGTTACATGTTAAGAAGTAACTTGACACTTTTCATCCAAGGTACTTCAAGGTACCAAGGTAATAAATCTAAAAAACCGAGCAGTTATAAAAAGCAGGCAAGCTAACTCAAGTGATAAAATATAGTATAGTTGCTATTATAAAATACAATCCCAGCGCGATAGTTACCTTGCATGGTTTTGCGACATGTTTCTTGCTGCTTTTGAAGCAGAAAGGGAGTCAAAATTAAAAAATAAAGCAGTTGCAATGAGCACTCAAATACATTTTACATTTATTCTTAGCCTCAAATGAATGTTGATACACCATAGACTTAAAAACAACAGGATTCTGCACATTAATATCAACCGCTTCTATGCGTATCTTTTTGATTAAGTTTTGCTATTTTCTGCAAATTCTTAAGAGGCCTAGCCAGGCAAAGTTATATACAATTTTCTGTGACACTTTTTCTCTAGAAAACTAGCAGCAGATCAAAGTAAGCCTATACATGCAGAAGGTAAACTCCACGGATAACGTAATGTAACAGGAAGAGAGCCCAGATTGATACCAAGAAGGCTGGAAACGTTTGTGAGGAAAAACATTCAAAGAAAGCATTCCTTACTCCGGTGTTCATCCCGCTCACACACAAGCATCACACGCATCGCAGTCATGTGCCTATGGCAACAGCCTGATGCATCCCTGACTCAAACAATCGAAATCACTGATCGCAGCCCTTTTAAAATGCAAATACAATCTGCTAGATCTTGGGGATTTTTTTCCACTTGAATTTTGTGCCTGGGTCCTCCTTTGGTGAAATCCCAATCAGAAGAAATAAGATTAAGCCTTTCTTTAGCCAGAGGAGCCGCTATATTCTCATACACCTTCTAAATGATAGGACAACCATGAGTATGATGACAATCACCCTTTGTGTTTCCAGAGTTTTATGAAGGAACCAACAAATAAAGATAAGCTGTTTTGTGCCTCCACTGCCTGAAAGTTTCTTCTTTGGTTACAGAGCAAGGAAGTACCTCCCTGAAGTGGCCTGTGTGCTCTGCGCGAGACTAAAAAGAACTTAACAGGCATCTAAAGGTAGTGAAATAGGTAGTGGACACTGCCTAAGTGGATGCAGTGTTACCGAGGAAGTGCTTATTGCTACCAAAAATCATTACATAAACTCTCTGTGCAAGCTAAAGGAGACTAACCAAAAGAGAAGCAAACTTAGGTTGAGCAAATTTGCTTTAAAAGCAGAATCCTTCCAGCACCCAAGAGGAAATGGTTTTGCATTTGGAGAAGGCATTGCTCTGCTTTCTCCAAATATTTTCACATTTTTTCAAATATATTAAGGAAACATATATAGACAAGCCTATTCAGACGTGTGCCCACTCCCAAGTCAAACTGATGTTGTAAGCATACGATCGAAAAAAAACTGTAAGGCATCTCTTGCTCACATTGGAAAGCTATGTCAGTGTCCACGTGCTTGTGCATATGTGCACACCTTGGGAAGAGGGGAAGATCTCCTTAGCAAGTTCCTCGAGTGAGAGGGAAGGAAGGAGACTTGAGTAGGCCAGGGCAGCACAACAGATACTTGCTGTCCCTGCTGCTCCAGGTCCCTACACTTCTCTCTCTCCACATCGTAGAACAAGGCAATCTTCTCCCTCCCAGTCTTCCCATGAAATTGTGCTAACTTTTGTTTTCTGCTCCTGACAGTCGTGCCATCTCCTCAGCTTTAAAGTAGCACTAGGCAAGAGTTTAAACAAATGGCCCCAAGGGCAATAACTTAAATTCACGGAATTCACATAATCCCTTAGAGTTGTGAAGATCCTGACCTCAGCATTTCAGCAAAAACAGTCAGAGCAATATTGAACAGGAATGTTGGACTCCATACAGTCATTAGTAGCACAAGAGGTATCCATGAGGCACGCGGACCTCTCTCCCTAAGCCAAGTCGGATCATTTGCCATTCCACTTGGCTCTTCTCTACTTCACCCCAAAAAGAACTGTGTTTTAAGTCTTTTCAGTGCGATTAGTTTTCTCATGCAAAATACTAGGATCAGATATGTCGGTTGTTTATCAATTTTGCAGATTGCATAAGAAGCAAGAAATTAATGTAATGATTCCAAACTAATAGAAGACAGAAGACTACATGCAGGGCTTGAAACTGATTCTTTTCGAACAAGAACCAGTCAATTTGCCCACTAAGCTGCACGGCCCTTTAAAGCGTATTTCTGAGCCTCAAGCATCACCCATATTGCTACAGGGGAAAAAGAAATAAAATGTATAACACAGAAGGAATTGCAGTAAATACACAGAAAAGAGAAGAATGGTGACAAATATGCTAGAGAACATCAAAAGAAAACACAAAGAGGAAGGCAGGTAACAACAGTGACTTAATAGGAAAATTTTGAGCAGTTGCTCCAAGTAGTGTCCACAGAGAGCTGCTATTCGCTTTGTGCTGGCTCTCCTTGTTTCCAGCTGCTAAGTTCACATTGAAAGAAGCTAAAAATACATTAAATTCTTTCCAAATATTATTTTCCCATGTAAGCAATTGGTATAAGTTGCCACAGAGATGTTGTTCTCTTGCCAGTGAGAAGGGAAATAGTATACAATGCTGACAATAGAAGTTATATTCTATGAAATCTATTGTTTTGGACAAGATGCAGTCCAAAATACGGGAAAGTTTGTAAAGGCATTATTTTAGCTACAAGAATTCCCAACTATTCCCCTCTTCCAGAAAGGCAATATATGAAAATGATACTTAAAGATGAGGTTTTTATTGCCCCGTGAGAAAAGGTATACTCTGCACTACTCAGAGCAAGAATATGTGCAACATTTCTAGCAATCAAGCTTTCGTATTTCAATGAGGAGGAAAAAAAAAAACAAAGAGAAGAGTGGCAAACATCTACAGTTTAGGTATACTGTCTCCTAACAAACTGAAACTTCAATAGGCCGCAGATTTAAAATACAAATGAAATGTACTTGCTTAGCATTCCGGACTCTCCTTGACAGTAAATTCAGCTCTATACAAAAGGAAAAGGTGGGGAGGGATGGAACACAACACATACCAAAAAACATCCAGTTCTTTCTGTTAAATGTGAAGTATAACAGGCTTTTTTATGACATGCCTTCCTCCAAAAATAGCAACAATTATACTGCTCAACTCCCACACACTCCCCAGCTTGACTTTTTGACACTTGGAACATACATTCTCAGTCCCAAGGAATGATGCAAAGTTTTTGAAGTCAAGAGGACTCCTTCCATTGCCCAGAACCCAAACTACAGAATATTAATACCTAGGGAGGCAGGTAACTCTGATTTCTTATAACATTAAATCTTCTTTTAAAGCGAAACGTGACAGATTTTTTTAGGAACTCTGAAATCCACAGCTTTCCACAGTTTTGGAAAGATGCTGCAAGTCGCAGCAGTGATAATCTGCCAATTACAAGGCACATGTGTGAGCAAGACTTTTTTTGTCTTCCAGACAAACAAGATTATACAGCCTATTCTCTTCATGGGGGTGAGGCAGGGGAAGCATTAAGATTGCAGCTGCTGCAGAAGTGGAAGCTGCAACTCCCTTGGAGCTTGTGCCGACTGCGTAGCCTGGCATGCCATTAAGGGATGCTACCGTACTACAGATACTGTCCCATTTGGGGTTTTTTCCTGAATGAGACAAACCTGAAGTTTTGGCCTGCTGTAGTTAAGGGAAACTCTTGCAACATGTCGTGCAATATTCCACCCAAGTCCCAATTCGGCTCGATACCCTGCCTATCAGAACTTCCTGAAGAACTACTTAGAGCGTATTCCTGAATAATA
The DNA here is from genome assembly GCF_000690535.1 of Cariama cristata. Classification (NCBI taxonomy): domain Eukaryota; kingdom Metazoa; phylum Chordata; class Aves; order Cariamiformes; family Cariamidae; genus Cariama; species Cariama cristata. The sequence goes on along the minus strand of NW_009606832.1, from coordinate 13,911 downwards.
CAGCTTTCCTTCACATCTTCTGTGACATTTAGTTCTGAGATTTATCACATTCTTATTGTCCAATCTTGATTTATTTTTTATATAAAAGAGGACACATAGTGAAGGTAAGCTGGAATCACAACCATTTCAAGCAGCCTACATCTGGAAGTAACTTACCCTTATGAAATACGTTTTTTTAATATAAAATCTAACACCTTATAACAATTATCTAAATTTCACTAAAACCAAGAAAGGATGTATCAATACTTCAGGGTAAGATACACTGTACTATAGCTAGGCTTTCTTCATTATGCTGAAGAATCATGTCTGGCTGATGTATTTATTTTGTAATGTTTAACTATAATAGAAAATAGATGAAGTTCAAATGAAAACACTGTTTAGACTAAGTCAACAGAGCATAAAACTAAATGAAGTGATTCCGTATTGACTATAAAAACATATTCACTAATAGTAAAGTTACTAATCGTTATCTATCAAGATCACAACATGAAATAATTCTGCATCTTAAGAATTGTGTTAAATCAGCAGACACACGAAGTTAGATGTAATTTTTTTATTTTGCAAAACAGCCTTACACAGTGTGCTTTATCGCTATTTTATCATTAGTGTAAATAATTAAAAAAAAAAAAACAAAACAGGAAATCTCCAGCTCACATTTCTTTTTAAATTGCAAGTCACCAAAGGGCTTTCCACTAAGACAGCCAATGCTCACTTTACACTCGCTAGCAAAAGAAAATCAAATTAACAGTATCTTGTATACTGAAACAACTGTTTTGTTACAAAGGGAAGGATTCAGAAAACTCGAACAAATGAGACTGCTGCAAAAACTGTAAGCCTTTTAGACTCAGTTCAAAGACTTATCCATTCTTCTACAACAGACTGAAGTTTAACATTCATCTCGGCAAATCAATCCACTAATAGGCATCAGTCATCAACACCGAAGTAAAATCTGCCATATGAAACAGCTTTGATGTGATTGAAGACTTGCACACAGTCATAAGTATGACAGAACAGCTTAGCTATTAAAATGTTTTATCTAGCAAAGAACTGTTCATCCTAATTGACTGAAATACTCTTTGAACGCTATTATTGCAAGGCTACTTCACTACGCAGTGCTTCAGTACATAGCCACTTGACTTATATCTTGAGATCCAGCATAACCACATCAAATCTTGTTAGAATATTTTCTCACACATACTTTTGTCAAGAGACCAAAACAATAAAGCTGACTGTCATTTTTACTACCAGTTGCTTAGTTAATTCGATACTGAAACGTACTGGGATTCATTATAAAAGCTGCATGCAATCAGCCATTTCTATCAATCTTTCTTTTTACTGCACTAATAGAATGAATCCTACTAACCACATCAGTTGAAATGGGTTGGCAGGAGTGGATGGAAGCTATTCTTCTGCATTGAGTCCGACCTCTCACCGCGAGAGGTGCGGCTGCAGGGGCTCCTTTAAGGAGCGCTGGGCAGCCCTGGCCCAGCTCCAACACTGACCATATGTCAAGCTGACAGATAAGAAGCCAAATGAAAACAACTGTATATTGCCCTGGCCACCAGGCAGAGAGGGTTTCTAGGCCAACCTCATTACTCATTTCAAAGCCAATTTTAAACACACTGAAACTAAATGCACCTGACAAAAAAAAAAAACACAAACACACAACAAACGAACCCAAAAAAAACCACCAACAAAAAACCCAAAACCAAAAACCAAATAAACCCAAACAAGCGCAAAGTCATTATTAGAAAACCTATACTCTATTTCAGGAAGTTTCCACTGACTATCGTCATCAATCACCAGAAACACAGTTGGAAGATTAATAATAGTTTGTGCCTATAACATTTTTACTTCTCCATTATATTCACAATGTGTTAACAATTTGCAAGAAAAAGGAACCAAACATACCAACTACTGCCAAGATTACATTTTACAGAATCAAACAAAATGCTATTGATTTAATACCACAAATGAAGGGTGATTTGAATTTTATCCTATATCTCTTAACACATCATAGGGTTCATCACTTTTTACCACTACTTTTGTTACCAGGAAGTATGTCATAGCAATTCCATGTATGTACACAAACGTGTTATCTGTCAGCTTTTATTGCAAAATTACGAAGAGATCAGCACCCCTATGCAATTTCCATAATTCCATATATTCCATTTCCATATTGCAAATTAATAAAATCCAGGTGAACTTACCTACAGTTTGGAGGAGGGTCTAATGTAATTTCTGCAAGTTCTTTCTGAATTCTTAAGAGGAAAAAAAAAAAAGGTTATCAGGACTTTTTTGCAATATATTTCTTTCAACTTTAAGAACATTTCTACAGCAAGCAATAATAATAAAATATACTTCTTACAATTTCTGACAGAAAGCTGGTGCTCTAAGGTTTCATGAAACTGCTCAAGAAAATGCAGAACTAAAAATCAGATCCTTTCTGAAAAATGAGCCTCCAGTCTGGGACAAGTTATGCCATGAGCAGCCACCTAGAAAATCCCACTTTCTCTATAGGCTTAGGTTCTCAGCTCCTTTGCTCACTTACACAACAACTAAGTCTCTTGTATACCCTCCTTTTCCATTTCCCCTCTGCCTATATGTCTCATAGCTCTTGCTCTCAAGAACATTTAGCTTCTTAATGTATCTCTTACTGGCAGGGCAGAAAACACCAACTTGATAGGATAGTTGTCCCTCACACTCCTGGAAAGAGCCCATCCCGATCTACTCCATAACCTCTTCCTAGGTATTGGGGGGGCTGCTATCAGGTCCCCCTGAAGCCTATCCTCAAAGAGAAGTGCTCCAGCTCCCTGGCCACACTGGGGACCTGCCGCTGGACTTGCTCAAATGCCTGCTGCCTTTGTACTGGGGAGCCCAAAATGGGGTACATGTTATCCCAATGCAGTCTAATGAGAGCTGAGTAAAGGGAGACAAATCACTTCCATCTACCTCCTGACTATGGTCCTGTTAATGCACCCCAGGAGGCAGTTAGCCTTTGCTGCTGCCTCACATTCAGCTTGCAGTCTGCCAGGGCCCCCACATTCTCCTCAGCAGAGCTGCCCCCCAGCCTCTATCATTACAAGGCATTAGTCCTTCCCACCTCCACGATGTTACATTTGTCCTTGTCAAATTTCACAAGTTCCCCGTTAACCCTCTCCCGCAGCCCACTGAGGTCCCTCTGAGCAGTAGCCCTGCCCCTGCGTGTACCAACTGCTCCCCCCCAACTTGTTGTCATCTGCAAACTTGAGAGCACGCTCTGCCATATCCTCCAGGACACTGATAGAGACGTGAAGCTGAGCAGGTCCCATCCAGATCCCGGCAGTACTGCGCTCGTTACGGGCATCCTGCTGCTCTTCCAGGCAGAGCAACTTGGTTGTTAAGGATTTCTGGATATTCCCAGGCTGACGCTCCCATGCCAAGTCCTTGAATTCCTGATCTCTGCCATATCTGGCAATATGGGCTCTTTTTCTTTATACCAGCATCTGCATGAGAGCCAGTATCTCCCCCTCTGAAGAAACTGAAGCATGCAGAGTAGGAGTTTACAGAGTTCCCAAAGGAACTTGTAAGAGTTTACAGTTCCCAAAGACTTGCCAGAGTATGATGCCATAAGCAGGACTGCGATGGCCACCTTCCCTATCAACTACACCCAAGGCTTTTTAATAGGCTACTTCAGTGCAAAAACATGAACATTTAGAAGGAGGAAGGAAAAGAAAAACAATTCAATGTACCCTCAGTGTTTTCTTCTTCCCTTCTCCTTCACAAGATTTCACGTACAGGAGCAGATTGCTTCCCTACACTAACAAAGAAAACCTGCATGATAATACCACTCAAATTCCTGAGACACATGCTCAAGTCACGACCCAAAAGTTCAGGCCTGACCCGAAGTACGTACATATCTTGTTAAAAATGACTGCTACCTATTTTGCACAAAAATACAGGCAAAGAAAATGGTTTATCAAAAAAAACATTCAGGTATATTGGCATATATAACAAAAATGAGCAGTTTAATTCTCTATATAATGTTAAGCTCCAAATACAATTTTACATGCTAAGGAGTCTCACAGCCACTATCAAAATTCCCCTTATGCCACTAAGAGTTCATTTTATGGCTATAATGAACAAATGAACAAAAGGCAGTAGAGGAACTGGCCTGAACCAGAAACTCCAATCCTTTATCATTCACGTTCTGAAATAATTAGGACATACGTGGGCAAGATTTGTAGGAAGAGGTAATAATCGTTTATTAGACCAGCTGATATAGTTGAAAAGAGAAAAACACTTTCAGATGCTTAGCTTTTCTTCTAACCTCTATGCACCCCAACCCTATGTACACACACACTACTTACTCCTGTAGAGCGGGAGAAATTCGATGTTTATTTGTTTTTTCTACTCATTGAGATATTTACATCTCCACTACACAGAATTTCCCCAATAAATAGCATTCCTTTCTTGTAAAAATACAGGCACAGGCTGCTTAATCCATATTTGCTGCTAGTCATTGTAGTAACATTGAAAATCCACCACATTTTTCAAAAGGGAAAATCTGATTAGTGAAGTCTAAGCACAACAAACATGTTGCTTTTAAAAAGTTACTCAATTTAAACAATCCCAACAGTTCACACCTTTTAGAAGGAAGATCTTACAAGTGTTGGAGATGCTTAAAATATTTCTTCTGTGTATGTCAAATTTCCACTGTGTTTTTGAAATTTATACTATCACAAATTCAAATCATGGAAAACCTAGGTAGCATGGAATCTCCTTCCATTTCATGTTTTATAGGTTGCTTTTTCTGCCTTTTGGGAAGTTACAGAATGATGGCATTGAACTTCTACAGAGTCAGGAATTATTTCTTTCCTTTACATATAGTAGTGAGAGTAGTTAATATTTCATTGCATTACAATGAGTCCGAGACACATCAAGAATGGATTAAGAAATGTAGCCTAAGTCCTAGATTAAAAACCTTCCATTCTTCCTCCTAAATCCTAACCCATGTCCCTCCCATTCTGAAAACAAAAAGGTACAGAGCTCTCTCCTTTTTTCCCTCTGTTCAAGTCAAAATTTCTAACTTCTAATGCCAAGAGCACTAAAATGGTCCTTTATCAAGCTTTTCCTGTGATTGAGCAAACAAAACACCTTTCTGCTCCAAGCGATAATTGATCAGATGGTACTTTATGTTCAAAAGTTGTAATTGCTTTTGCAAGCATGTAAGATAAAGAGATGTTTCATTCATTATTATTTTTATACAAACAAGATACAATATATTAATATGATACTGTCCATCAATTGCTCGTCAGCAAACTGTCTGTATTTATTCTCCTGCTCTGTGGCATCCCAAACTAAAATTAATATACACACCTTACACCTCTTTTGTTGCAACCTTAATCTTCCTTGCATCCATGCCGAGAGCACATTCATAAATAGTTTCTATAGAGCAGCTGACACGCAATAGCTTGTTCACATGTCATAGCATTCAGAGTTACAACTAAATCGTCAGACAACATCCCAGAGAGCCTTGCACTGATAGAGACCTTCAACGTGCAAGCTGGCCTTTGTCTGCACGAGTTATTCCACTGCTCTGGCACTTTTCATATCTCCATTGAGTTGACCTCAGAATCTGGCATAGGAGAGGATGTGCCTCATTTCCTTCGCTGACCACAGAGGGTTCACCACGAGAATATGTGGCCTCTGGCAACAAAACATTTTTTTGCAGGGTCCTTTCTGGCATCTCTTTGGATTTTCTGCATCAGTACAGTTATATTTAGCTATGTCAGAGAAGAAAAAGGACTCTAAACTAAAATCATTATATCTATCCAGTTTATATTTAATCCAATGACATACTGGTTTACTATATATTGGGGAGTGGGGGACAGTAGGGGGAGAAGCCCTTGCTAGTAATCAAAGCCCTGGGCTGTACACATAGGACATTTAATTTGCAATGTCAGATCTGATACTCTTCATTTGGTCTTAAACAAGTCATTTGACCCCTTTCTCTCAGAGAGAGAGAGAGAGAGACACACACAAAAATAAAAATATTTTTCCCCTCCATTTTACTAACAGAAAAGAACAAACATAGCTGCCTTCCAGTAATAGTTCAAAGGTTAATCTGCCCCTAAATTCAGAAGCACGAAAGTACATTGTGGATTTCAAATATTATTAATTCTCACAGACACATATTTACTACTGTTCCAAGCCCAGGGGAAGTGTGTGTTGTTTCCTTCATGAAACAGTTAAAGTTCTCTAAAGCTAAGACAGAAATGTCAGAGGATTTCCCAATATGATTAATAGGTAAAGAAGCAAAATAAAGGACTATATGACAATGAGCTATTTTTACCATGTCTACTTTTCTAAAATACATGTCTCTTTACCCATAAAAGCCAAGTGAATCAGTACTCCATACTGAAGAATATGCTATTCAGAAAATCCTAAGAAATGCAATCACTGGTATGTATTTCAATCTTACATACACTGTGACTGAGCAGGAAATTGATCTAAAGATGGTTAGGTTCATGCTGGAGGAAAAGAAATATTCTTGACTCCATACTAGATGCACAATAAATGACAAGGATATTCCTTATTAAAAAAAGCACTACATATTTTGATATTTTGCCATCATATTCAACATGCTAAATATCATTCCCAGATTCCTTCAAAATGGTGCTGTGACAAACTTCTCTGAGGAAATGAGAGAAAGGAAAAAAAGCTAATTTTTATTTTGTTGAATTTCAAACAAATTTAATCCATTGCCTATTCACTACTCCTTAAAGTTGTAACTTCTTTCAATAAAGAAAAGATTACAACTAAAGTTTTAAAGTTCACAATTCATTGTAGTCAGATATTTATAAAAAAAATCCAGGACTGGACACAAAGGTTGACAGATTTTTCAGCTATCAACTTCAGGAGCCAAGCAAAACAACACATTTATTTGCTGAGCTACTATGTCAGCCAAGAATGGTTACACTTCTCTCAATCCAAAGGTCATCCTAAGATTTGCTACTTAAGAGGTAACAAGATGCCTGCTGTTTTCAAGGACAGCAATTCAATTCCGTGTCTGAACTGTAATTGTGAGTTTCTCAATCTTGACATGTTAGGTAAGAAAGGCTGCTATTTAAGGTGATGCCCTCTGGGTGAGGAAAATTGAGGGACCGGTGCGCCGTATGACATATGCTGTAAGCTATTACACCTGTATAGCAGCTAGTCCTAAAAGTATTAACAGAGAAGGACAGCGTGTGATGGCATTCTGCCTTCTTGATGCCATCTATAGCAATGCTAATAGAAGAAACTCTGTATTTTAAAAACAAAGATCATACTCAAATATGAATTCAAGTGGTATCATATAGCCTCCGTAGTCAGACTATTTTTGAAAGCAGTGAGCTGCGGGAGTAATATATTCATACATAAGACATGGAAGCAGTTTACTTTTACACAAGCAAAAAGTTAGCACACTGCTAAATCGTCATTTATATAAAAGCTAATGCTACTGAAAATTCTTTAAATCTGACTACATAAACATACAAATAAAAAGCAGAAGTATTCCAAATACAGATGCACAAATCTTCATTTTAATCCAAGATATACAGTAGGTATCATAATGTAATCCAAAACTACCATGACTACAATTCCATATGCATGAAAAAGCTTTCCAAGTGAGAAAACGTGACTTCCAAACTCAGGTTAGAATCAAGTCTTCAGCCTGTGACTTTAGCTCCACTGCTACCTTAACTTGCTGCTGTTCTCTGCTCTAAACAGGAAAGAAGGAATCTTGACCAAAGCCGCAACCACAGTACACTCTGTTGTTTGGGGTTTTTACTGATTTTAGCACAGTTGACTCCTTCAACTATAACGGAGTCATTAGAGGGAATCACACAGTGAAACACTTAAGTGAAGATTATTGTGATTTTAGAGTAATGCCATACAAACGCACAGAATTCAAAAGCTAGAAAAGGAAGAAGTTGCTAAGCATATATTCAGTCTTTTTTCACTAGGACAGTTGAATTACTTCAATTTATTTCAATTTTTAAAAGATCACTTCTTTAATCTGGTCAAGAACAGATTATTGAAGGAGTGTAGCCTTATTCCTGCACTATTTTTCATTTCTAATGAATAAAAATAACAATATTACTATGAAGATATTTTGTATAGACAGCCATTTTTCCTTCCTTCATGTTACTCCTGTCCTTTTTATCCTGTACTTCAATTTCTGATTTCCCTTCCTTGAGGCATTACTGATTCTAATCAAAAAGCAAAGAAACAAAACCTGTAATATGAAAACCAGGCCAGATTAACAATGTTTATAGAAATGTAATCCCAATTCTAACATAGTGATGAACTACTGAATACTAAAAAAAAAAAGAAAAAAATTATTAAACTTTTAAAAAACTCTGCTACTGCAAAAACGATGTTGCTGTGATCCTTCCACAAAGTGCTATGACAACCACCACTCCTAAAAGACATTTTTTTCAAAACTATTATTTATTGTGCACATATCTACAGAACTCTTGTAAATCATTTCAGTTTTTAAAATGCACAATCAAGGGCTTTCCTTCAATATTAGCACACATGTGAAACTGGCTTTAGAGTCTAACTGGCAAACGTACTGATGTCAGCAACTGGCATAATTAGTTTCAGCAGAACCATAAGCAGATATGATTAAACTTTAAAAGGTTTAAGTAATTTTATCACTGTAAAATGCATGTTGATAAAAGCTCTAAGCTTTGAAGATACAAAGCTAAGATTAATAGACCAATTTCTGACATATCATTATTAATTTTTTAATAGGATAGTGTCCACAGGCCCTGTCAGAATTGTGGCATCATCACATGAGGCATTGTACAAAGTTCAGAATACACAGACTTTTTTCTGAAGATGTTAAAAACTGGGTTTTATGACCTTAAAAGTCATGACTAGTCCAATATTCCTAATATTTAAAAAATAACAATAGCAGGAAGCAGACAAAAGAGAAGGCGGCCAGAAGCCATTAACGGCTGTGAGGATTAATTATACAAATAACATCATGGTTTGGAAGTGAAAGCTGGGTTTCATTTTGTTTGGTTGGGTTTTTTTTCCTTTTAGTCATAATGCTGGCCATCCTGTAAGTGATATGACTACATAATCTCCTAATAGTGTCATAGTAGGAATGGGTCTTCAGAAAGCATTTCAACAGGGAAGAAAAAAAGAAGAAAGGCTAGCTGTAAGGAAGGTGCCTGTGGCAGAAGAAAAGCGTGACAATACCTCACTGGAAAGACAGAAGAGACTTCAGTTCAGAGAAGTATGTAAATGGTAAGGGACACATTAAGCCAAGACAAAGACTTGAATCCTGAAGGGGATGTACATGCACGTTTATATACTGGTATTTATGGACTCCTACTACATGCATATGTTATAAATTATGGCAATATGGCCCTGATGCTTCTCCTTTACCACAACACCATAGTAGCACTACTCCAATGTTTTTTCTTGTAGTTTACACGGCCCTAAATTAGCAAAGGAACAGGATCCGGGAATTCTGAATCAGGACGGTCTGCAAAATTGGCTTCTTGTCAGATTATTTTAAAAGTGTTTTTTAACTTCAATCACTATAATCCCATTTGAATTCTGTTGCCTAGACTAACACCTCTACGTGTACTAATAGACCAAGACTAAGCCATAAATTCCTTCTGTCTGGTCCCAGCAAGTCAACCATTATCTGGAGATTGACATGGGAGCATAGAATAATTTAAATATCTATTCTACAAGCCCAACTTTCCTCTCATGCAGAAAAGAGAAGGAAAAGGAATGGCTATTAAAGCAGATCACAGTTTAAAGTAATGAAACCAATATGCATTTGTTGTTCACTCAAATATTTCTGACCTGACCATCTGGGAAAAGGAAACGCAGTACTTTACAGCTATAGGTATTACAGTAGTCCTAACATGCTGAGTTACTGAACTGTCTGAAATGCTTATGGTTAATTAACTGTAAGTTACACTGACAAGTTTCAACATCAGTCATACATACACATTCAGAGATATATTTTATAAGGCTACAAAACTGTCTGAGTTTTACTAGCAATAAAAAAATGTCAGCTTTTATCATGCAAGCTACTATTAAAACCATGTGAAAGAGCCAATCTGTCAAAGAAAGGGAAAAAGTATACAGGTCTCATTACTGTGACCAGTCTCAAAAGGCTATTCCACTGACATAGCAGTGTTATAATAAAACAATAAGAAAATTAATAGACCAAGTCAATACATACATCTGGTGGTCAGCTGAAAAAAAGAGAAAGGAAAATAAACAGCCAGAAAGAACACTGTACCTTTTAGCACTAGTTGACAGTTTAGCAGCTGTTTTGCTTGATATTTTGCCCTCTTTTTTCTTGGGTTG
>NW_009606832.1:0-3528 GCF_000690535.1 Cariama cristata | reverse complement strand
CTGAACACCTTCACGCTGATCTCCATCAGAGCTGCCTCCACTAGTGCTTGGACTATCATCAACTCTCTGCCCCTCTGTAGACATGGCAGATGCTGCACTGAACAAAAAACAAACAAGAAGTTAGCTTTTTCAGAAGAAACTGTCCAACAGTATTTCTTACACACCTTAAGGAAAGAACACATGAGACTTACGTCTTTGTCTTAATACATTAATGCTTGTGCTACAGTACTTCGGCAGTCTTAGTACTGAAGAGTTTTGCCATAAGCATCTTAACAATAATTCAGGACGCTGGCCACTTTAAACCCCATGTCAAATAAATAATAAACCCTTATATATATATATATATGAAAAGCAGAAGTTATTGTAGTTAAACAGGAAACATAACTCTGCAAGTATAATACCATTCACTGTGAATGATATTTTTCAACCACTCAGCAATATCATGAGTTAGCTATCTCATCACTATGCCAGAGGTTCAAATCTAGCATCGTTTGTTAAAAAATGAAAGCTACTACTATCTTAAGACTCTCCATTATCCCACATGAAATAAATCTGTGGGCTCGTTCCAAGCCTATAATGTGGATTTCCACATTACAAAATCCACATCTTGGCATGCTCGACGGAAACATTCACAGAACCAAAAGGCACTAACACAGGATGGTTTGTATTTACTAAAACGGCACACTTCTAGAGCAGTAAGCATGCTGGTAGAGGATATAAGGAAGTTTTTTCCTGACAAATTCTGTTCAGTCAACATGAGGCAACAAAGCTGCCAGAGAACACGAGAGACAAGAAATCTCAGTATATTTCAGAATTCAAGTTAATGCTTTATTTGTACACTTCTGATACTAGTTAGCTATTTTCATTTCTTCCTTCATTTTAAATAGGATAACAATATGCCGACAGATGAGGAATTACAAGCCCACTGTTACAGCTGTCATGACTTCTCAAACTGTTCTAATGAAGGGCAGATGTCCATGAAAAACTCTTACTGAATTAGCATATGTGGGGGTAGTGACTGTTAGAAAATTTTACAAAAAAATACCCAAACCCAGAAGGTCTTTCCTCTAACTCCAAACTTGTAGTTTATTTACCTATTTTATATATTCTCCTCTAGAGATTTTAATAAAAGAACCACCTTCAAAGCACACAGGCCCAAAAGTTACTTGCTTACACCCGCGCAATCCCCATATATCTGGGTGGTTCTCTGATCGAATCTGTCTGAACCCAGAATTTGCTCTTTCATACACAAGGAGTTTTAAATTGCTGTGAACTTGAACTTGTTTTTCCTCTTACCTATGTACAGGCACCATCACAAGAATAAAACTTCACCTTGACTATTATATGTCTTAATACTCTCTCAAGGGAGAATAATGAGATTGCAGGCTCAGATTCAACCATGCTCATTCAGTGGATTAAATAAAGTTCATGTCCCTGCACATATTTATGGAAAGAGACAGCAAAGGAAAAGTAAAGTAACATCAATGCCAACAGGGTTATGTTGAAAAGGATGCTTTTTTAAAAGGCCGTAAGTGTTCTAGTTACAGCTGCATGTAAGAAAATAAATGTACTGCTATCCTGCAAAAGCCTTACCAAGATTTAATTCTATAAAATAGCACACACCGTGGAGTGGAAGAACTAATCTTTTGAGGCATTATTGACACAATGCAACTAACTTCAGGAGGAATTAGATCTTTTTCAGTATAGCTTCATAAATTAGACAAAAAGAAAATCTGGAATTACGGCATCCCTTCAAAATGTTTAGATGCCAAAAGAAATAGGAAGTAATAGTAAGTGATGGATATGGGACTAGGTTTCCCTTAATCAGCTTAAGCTACATTTTGGATTTTGTTATGGAAAAGAATACTTTATAAATATATTTTCATATATAATTTTATATAAAAACACAACACCAAGACTCCTCATTGAAGTAACTGAAATAATGCATAGTTTGCATCCTAAAATTAAAATGCAAGAACTGTTCATTCTTAGAGAATGATTTTTCCTATGGTACAGCTACAACATTATATTTAACATAATTCATATATTTACACAAGGTTAATGTTTAGATACTTACATCCTGGTTGTCAAGATTTTAAAATAAAAACAACAGAAGATTTAGAGATTATAAAACACAAAAGTATTGCATTCTGCCAAGTCAAAATATGCATTTAATAACTATAATGCAGTTTTGATAGTAGATACCCATTTTCTTTGCTTCTACATACAGCTAAAATACAATCTCATATTTTCTTACAAGATTTTTGATGGCCTTTATTTACTCCAGATTTTAGTTCTGATCTTTGCTTAACACAACTAATTTTAAAGGGAAAAATTCTCTTCACAGCGTACATAGGTTTTAACACTGCAGGCCAGAAAGTTAAAAACATATTTAATAAAGCCTATATGCACAGGACATCTGCTGTGAATAATCTTGGCTATAAATATTACTATTATCCAAAAACAACTGTATTCACTTCATAAGTTCAGGTTACTATCCAGCAGACAAACACTGTAACAGTAGCCCAAAGCATATAATTACTGTAACATGTAATGCCAGCATTTACAACAGGAAAATGCTTAAATCTGTCATTTGATGTCTGGCTAGTTTCTTGGGGGTTTTTTCCTCTCTCCCTATTCCCCTTTCTGATATCCAGGTCATTCTTTCCATGCCCTCTCCTCATGATAGCTGCAATTTTAGTAATTTTGCATAGTTCAAGGGATGCTCAATATCGTGGTAAAAGTGTGTTTTAAAGGGTCTGAAGTTAGACATTTCAAACCTGGTCAAACTTAAACGAGAAATGCGTGAAAAAATAAGAGGGGGGGATCAACCAAGGGGATGACAGTGTTAGGAAAACATTTCAGTGCCACAAACACTGACAGAGAAATACAAGATACTCCTTGAATCCGGACAGCCATGAGTGCGTTTGCAACTGTCACAGGGAGCGAGAGGAAGGACACATCATGTCCAGGTCCCCGGCTGCCAGGCTATTCTACATTCAGACGAGGGTTGCTAACCTCCCTGCTGTTGTGATGAGAAAAATGAGCAGAACGGACAGAGAAAGAAGAGAAAGGGGACTTAAAAGTCTCTCTCCTAATGTGAGATGATTCAGCAGAGACACAGATTACAAGTGTAACTACAACTATCAATTCTAAGTGAAGAGTGTCCAAAAGATCCTGGTCCTGTCATATATATCCACTGGCACCTTCCCTTCCCTCCTCAAAAGGAAAAAAACCAAAAGCATAACAAAAAAAACAACAACCACCACCCCAAAAAAATAAAATATCCAGCAATCAGGGACAGGGGGATCCTGGCAATGTGCAGATGGGTCCCAAGGGCGGCAGAGCTACTGATGATGTCTTTCTAAAGTGGTCTTAATTTCCTATCAGCCAAGATAAATCGAGTATTTCTGAAGGGTCCATGAAGAGCAGCCACCTTACTTCATCTTCATTAGAAACCGTAAAGGGAAAAAGGATCAAAACATCGCAGGAGGGGATGCAGATGGAGCCGGGTAGGCTTCCCCTCTG
>NW_009606831.1:12445-13968 GCF_000690535.1 Cariama cristata | reverse complement strand
GCTCCGGTTTCTGACCGGCTTGCGACAAGCTTCTAATAGCACAAGTTTTATATGCTCACAGAAACATACACACCCATGTACATATGGATGTACATGTACTGTATTAGGAGCCATTTCCTTCATTATTCAGTAACAAAATAATGCATTTGTTCCAAATTGTGATGGTAGAAACAGCCACAAGGCTTCATTAATACTCCCATTCCCACCCAGAAAGTTTGACCAATTCTACAAGTAAACTATACATTGTGAAAGTATTGAAAGTTTGCTCATAACTGCTGACAAATTAGGAGAGGGGAAAGTGGGGAGTAGATTTTCTTTTTAACAGAGACAAGACTGAACAAAGAGAATAAACACAGTTGCTGTTGTTTGCAGGCTCTCTTAAAATGCAACAAACTCTGCCCTGACAAATGTGCAAAAACTTGAAAAAAATAATGTTACAAAAGACATTAGAGTAAAATATTTAACAGATCATTTCAATCTCACTGTAGGAAATCTTTATATGCACCTCTTGTCTCATATTGCTAGCAATATTATGGCTTTGTTTGTGTATGATGTATTTTTTAGGCTTTGGGGGTAATTTTTTTATTCCTATTTGGGAATTTATGATATATGGGTTAGAGTAGTGTCATTCTGAGTTCTTCTACTCATTGTTGTATAAAAGAGTCCTGGAAGAGCAGTATATCTCTTGCTTAGTATTTGTTATGCCTAAAAAAAATATATTATTACATTTATTGAATTATTAAAATCATGACAGTTTTAAGAGACTGAATCTGATTTTCTCCTACGTTAGGAAACTTTACCCAGGACCCTCAAAGGAATTTAGGCTTCTAACTTCTGATTTCACTGGTAGAGCTGGCTAGAGGGGTTTATCCAGCTCAGTTTAAATGAGTAACAAGTTCACAGTCTCTTTAGAATATCTAAAATATTAATCAGAATTATTTAGTGGATATGGTTTTAGTGTTTTAAATTCCTCTTAATAGAGATAGTTTCCGCTACAATCCTTTGTCATGGATTATATGTGTGAATTCCTGAATGTAAATGTTGCTAACCTTGAGGTATTGGGCTAACTTATTTCTGCCTATAAAAAAAAAGAAAAAAAAAGAAAAAAAAAAGAAAAAGTTGGAAAAGAACAAACATTTCTCTTTACAATTTTTAAAATTTCATAGTTTTTTTCAAATTTGTGTAATATTTTCTAAGTCAAATGGTTCTGTTTCTCTTAAATGACATCACATTTAGAAATTCCTGCAACTGCAGTTTTTAAATAAATGGATGTTCAGAATAGGAAGGTTTTCCTTCAGATCAAGCAAAGCACTTCAGTCTACCCAAAATGTGTATGTGGGAGGAAGAACTGGTTGGCTGGCTGTATTAATCAGATTTCAGAACTATTTTCTGAAAAGAAAACTATAGCAAATCCCTGCTCCCTAATGTTGCTTCTCAGGAATGCAGGACTGCTTGTGAAGTTGTATTTGAGATATTTTTCTACATGTTAGTACAATATTAATAATAATATAGCTGAAAGAGTG
>NW_009606831.1:0-12427 GCF_000690535.1 Cariama cristata | reverse complement strand
TAAAAACTACCCAGGATCCTGGTAAATATGTGGACTTCTAGACAATGCTGATTTCCATGGACTGTATTTATTGCCTCTATTTTTAAGTTCAGTTTGTCCAAGACTAGTATGTCTATACAAGCTTCTCTCTGATCTTTACATTATAAGCTTGATTTACATGGGTAGAAAAAATGGACTTGCAGACCTGAGTTTTATATCTCATTGCAAGAAATTTTTTATGTCTCATTCCAGCTCTTGTTTTGAAGAAATGTAATTGTTTAAAATAATAAACTGGTTCCTGAAGCAGCTGAAAATCTTGGTATGTTTGTATTAGGGTAAGCAGCACAACCCTGTAGCTGACAAAATCAGTGTAGGTTAGTTGTCTTCAACAGAGTGTTGTTCAGGTGATGTCTGCCTCAGTGTTCCCTCATATACCTCACGTGCTTGCTAATTTATAACTATTTTTATATCCTATCTTTCTCTTCCTCTGTCACAGAATGAAAGAATCACAGAATCAGTTTGGTTGGAAGAGACCTCTGGGATCATCGAGTCCAACCTTTGCCCTAACACCACCATGTCAACTAGACCATGGCACTGAGTGCCACATCCAGTCTTTTCTTGAACACCTCCAGAGATGGTGACTCCACCACCTCCCTGGGCCATTCCAATGTCTAATGACCCTTTCTGTGAAGAAATGCCTCCTAATTTCTAGACTGAACTTCCCTTGGCTCAGTTTCAGGCTATGCCCCCTTGTCTTGTCACTAGTTGCCTGGGAGAAGAGGCCGATCCCCACTTCACTACAACCTCCTTTTAGGTAGTTGTAGAGATTAATAAGTCTCCCCTCAGCCTCCTCTTTGGGCTAAACAACCTGAGCTCCCTCAACTGCTCCTCATAAGGCTTACCCTTGAGACCCTTCAACTTTGTTACCCTTCTCTGGACTCACTCCAGCACCTCAATGTCTTTCTTGAAGTGCGGGGCTCAGAACTGGACATGGTACTCGAGGTGTGGCCTCACCAGTGCCGAGTACAAGGGGATGATCACATCCCTAGTCCTGCTGGCCACACTATTCCTGTTACAAGGATGTCATTGATGTTAAAGAATTAGCTGCTTACCCAGATGGCTTCACAAGTTTGGTAAAGGTTAGTCAATCCTTGAAAGAAACAATAGCAATATGACTTGTCTGTACCAACACAAGGTACTGCAGGTTCATTGCATTGCACATAATAATGAGTGCAGCTGACTACCTGCCAGTAACTAACCGCTCACTGACTAATATAACTGCTCTTCCAGTGCGTGCAAATTATAAGCAAGCATACAAGTTTCTAATTATGTTAGCCACCAAGAAATGGTGAAAAATGAATCTTTGCAGTAAAAAATAAATCCCAATCCTTTTATGAAGACAAAGAGAGCTTTTCCTCCTTCGTTGAGACTCAGGCTCAAGCACTGCAGTATGTCAAGTAAGGAAAAGAATTTTCCCTCCAGTTGCCATAAGTTTTTTTTTCTCACTGCATGAATTTTTCATGGGACTGAGGTCTTCCTTTTCCACAACAAGAAGTTTAACATCACAAAATAGGCTCCTGTTGAATTATTAACTCATTAGAACAAATACATTGAAACAGAAATGAAGCAGTCAATAATAAAAATTAAATATCTCTTCCCTGTAACCTAAGAAAAAGGAACAGTTCAAAAGAACTTTCCTGGAGTTAAAATGCAGATAAAACCTACAGCATCTCCTGCTTTATGCTACATAGTTAGAAGACAGAAAAAATCACCACAGGAATGATTCCATATAATAGGGGCTTTCTGAATGTTAGAAGCAAATGCCATGATTCCTGACTTTTCCTTGCTCCTCCACTTCAAATAGAATACTTCATCTACTGCTTCTTCCACTCCTTGTATGGACAGCAAAAGCTAAAGGTCTGATTATACCAATAAAAGCAAAATCTTATTCATATTTGCAAACTAAAGGATTCATAGCCCTTGCACCACACCTTCATCTACAAAGCTAACTTTTAGAGGCAGAAGCGTAACTCACTCTCAACAGTCACTCAGTGGCATAAAGTCTTGCTCTGTGTCTTAAAATATGACTTTAATGAGGGTAACACTCCTAACTCCCTCTTAAAGATGAAGGAACACATACAAACTAGTGAGCAAAGATAGTAAAATTCCCTTCATTTGTTATAAGAGGCCAAGACGAATTACCAGAAAAGGAGGACAGACTATTACACTGAATAGATGTCATTGCACAAGTGCAAGGCAAAAAGGCTTGGAAAATTGAGCCGTTTGTTTATCCTGACAACAATGTGTATTTCTGCACTTTAGATCATGCCAATAAAGCATAAATTTGCTCTAGAATTTCGTAGTGAATCCTGCTTTTCAGAATTTGTGAATGTTTATGATTTCAATCATTTAGAATTTGCAACAATGGCAAGGATTATCTTGAAGGGAAGGAAGGCCACAGAGATGTTCCTTGTTGCAGCTTAGTAGCTTCACAGGTAGATACTAAATTTGCTAAGATGAACTGTGAATTTTTTATGGTGCTTCTAAAAAGTCACTTGCCAGAAGCATTGCCCTTGAAAACTCCCTTTATTTATCTGCCATGCTGTTGCACTATTTGCTCTCCACACTTGGCTTTTACAGGGTAACTTGAAACAAGCTGACTTCTGAAGGTCTAAGTGTAGGTAAAAGAGCTTGTGATCTGGTGAAACTTGAAGCAGAGGAAACAGAGAGAGTGTAGAGAAGCAGCACTTGTCATTCATATTCCAGAGTACAAAATGTTCTACTCTCAGAGGAGGAAAGCCAGTGAACAATGGTTATAAATTAATTAATGCTTCATGGACTCCTAATTTTATATCTTTAGCATTAAATAGTCACAGAAAGAAATGCATAAGCAGTACTTTTAGAGACAGAGACCCACATTTCTCTCTTTCCAGGTGAGTGCTTATCACAACATGGAGTCAGGCTCTGCTGCACTCTCTTCCATTCCCTCCAGTCTTTTGTGCAATGTGGAATAGGTTTTTACAGGAGAAACTGAAAATGCCAACTCACATTAGCCAGTTGATTAGTAGTTATTGCACTCTCAAGAAGAGTGGATTTGCATCTCAAAAGAAGAGTTAAATCCAGGTCCTCTCCTTTTCAGCTGCATGATGTAACTGGAGAATACTTTAGATGGGTGCATATTGTGTATACTGCTATATGGTAGATGTGCCACAACAACTT
This sequence comes from Cariama cristata, assembly GCF_000690535.1. NCBI lineage: Eukaryota > Metazoa > Chordata > Aves > Cariamiformes > Cariamidae > Cariama > Cariama cristata. Next base: position 9,229 of record NW_009606831.1, on the reverse strand, counting down.
TTGCTGAATTGCGTGTCTTTATGTGATACTTGGAGAAATGCCTAATGTGTGGACTACAAAGAGTTGAGGAACTAGATACTCCTTGTGCGAGTCAGACCAGAAGCATTTTTTAGCTTAACATATGCAGAAACAGAACTTGAGGCAACCAAAGCACTTCACCTCCAAATTTTGGTGCAAGCTAAATGGAAGTTTTTAAGATTGTGCACCCAGGTGCTTTAAATACCGCAAAAGTCTCACTTCAGTTTCTAAAATTCCATTATGTTCAGGGGAATGATACTCAAGACTTGTCCATAGCAGTATCATAGTTATGGTATAGGAGAATCATAGACTGGATATAGGAAGGGCTTATGCTGCACTGTCTTTTATGCTGACTGGACTTTATTGAACTACTTTCCATAGGTTTATGAACTGCCCACAATATACCTGAATAACATACACAAAAAAACCCACCACCACCAACAAAAAGAACCCAGGGAAAAAAACCCATAATGCTCAGCAACCCAAATATTGTTAACACCATCTTTTATAGTAACTGTGCAGTGGTCCTGATTAATTGGTCCCGCCATGCCAGACAGTATACAGAGGGGAGAGTAAGAGTAGTTCCTGCTTAGTGAAGTGGTAATAAACTTGATAGACCAAGAGGTAAATGTCTTAGTACAGGTCCCAGCAGTCACAGGACAAGAGCAAGCAATGAACTGAGGTGTCCTGAATCCCAGGGTAGGACATTGGACTTCATTTATGTGTGAAAATGCATGTTGCAGGTTGGGACATCAAGATACCAAATCACTATTAGCTTTTCAGAAATGACTGTCAGGAAAGCAGCTTCAATAATGTTGACTTTCCACAGCCTCCACAGTTGCCAGCGATAGCTCTTGATAGTAGGTTTATCATTGCTTTGAGAGAGGTAACCTGATCTCTCTCAGGCAGCTGTTGTTTTTTACCCAAAGAAAGGGCCATTTTTGTAGAGTAACACATAATTTGTTTAGCATTACCCATAACATTTTATGATTGCTTTCATAAAAGTCCCACTTTTTGGCAGCTTTTCTTACCCAATAAAGTGTGTGAAGGAAGAAAATAGAGCCAGGAATAGTTGTTCTAACCATCAGCAGAGCACTTGGGATGACAGAAAGTCTTTAAATATGGGGGACCAACTCACAAGTGGGTGGAAGATAATTTGTGTGAATTTGTCTTCAACAATTTTATTTACCCTGGCTTATTTAAACCTATTTTTATTTCTGTATCTCTGGAGACGGATGTCTCAGCCTATTTTTTTCCTTGCTACTCTTTTTGTAGTTGTAAGCTATTGTGGGAGTCAAAAATGGAAGAAAAAAACAAAAACTGTCAGAGCTCTGACAGGTGTCCTCTGACAAATCTTTCCAGGGAGGTTTAAAATGTTATTTTTCCTAAGCTTGCCCCATCTCTCCTCCCCCACACTATGTAGAAGACTTGACATAATCCAGAAGGAGCCTACACATCACATTCACTGACTGACAGCCTGACCCACGAGCTTAACTCCATTTTATCAGCTGTTCAACCTAGGAAGTAAGGCTGGATACTGAAGTTGATAAACTTCCCATTTGCCTTCTGATTCTGCTTTGGAGGTGATCCTATCTGACAGAACAGCAAGCGCAATAACGTGTTAAATCACTCCAGGAGTCAGACAGAGGGTGCCTGTCTGAGATCTCAGATCCCTTTATCTATCTCCCTGCCTCGCAGCAACTTTCTAGTACTTTAGAATTTTCTTGTTTCTTCCAGATTCCTCAGGGAGGCTAATTTCATGGCTCAGTGCATCTCCACTGTCCAGATTATTGTTCTCCCTTCTGGATATTCAGCCTGAATTTTTCTCTTACACTAACCCCATTAGTTACTTGCATGATCAAACTAAGTGGGTGAGCCTGACAGAATGTGAGGTCCTTGAAAATCCACCAGTTTTGGAGAGGGTGTGTTTGCAATCTGCACTTGACTTGGAGAATATTATTCTGATTAAATGCTCTCTCATTATGGTAATGAATTGTGAAAGTTAGAAATGATTGAAATCTATGTATAAAAGCAACTACTAAGGTAAAAAGAAAAATCATGTGCAAATCATTGTACATGTACAATGTACAAATCATGTACAGCTCATTGTGGAAGTGATCTGGCTGTGAATTGGTGATCCCTTGAATAAATGTCTTCTCATTTGTGTTATAGGCCATCTTCTGGCATTTCAATGACGGTTCAAAGGATTTGAAACACTTAGTTTATTTTCTTAATCAGAAATTGTAGTCTCTACTTAAACTGCCATGGCAAGGATTTAAGGACTGGAAAATCTTCTATTTTCTGCACTCCACTGTTGGAAGTGCCCAGCACTTTTTCATCATAATGCTTCTCTCTTCCTCAATTATTCAGCGTCCTATCAACTCTTCTTTAATTGAATGCAAGGAAAAACAAAGAAACCTAAAACCTTCCACTAAACCCTGCAAAATAAGATTGAATTCTCCTATATCTATCATGAGAAAAAGAATAAAAACAAATAAATCATTTATGCAGTTATGTCTATGTTTCTGAAATTAAAAATAAGTAGCCCTGGAATAAGGGGATAACAAGAGACCAATCTTACTGATATCTGTCATGAGGATGGTCCTCTGTAAGTGGGGTTTCCTTGGGATCCAATGTGGTTTAGACTCAATGTGGTTTAGTTCTCCTCCGCATACTTTCTCTTTCTCACATATCTTGAGAACTCAGTATGAGGCAATGAACATACCATGTAAGCAATGGATCTAATCAAGGTTAATAAGCTCAGTTTTATAAATGAGCACATTTTTCAGGGCATCCGTAATTTTTTCTGCATGTAGCCATCTCATTTAAAAAAATGCCAGCACAATGGTTTTAAATATTACAAATTAAATTTACTACCTAAATGAAGGTCATTGATATCACAGACAAGCAGGAATAATTTAGACCTTAATTGGACCTCTAAAGCTAATTAATTTTCCAGTGATGTTTGGTATAAATATTCTCTCCTTAATTTATTGAAGTAGAAATCTGAGATGTTCATGCATTCAAGTATACTCCAGTTGTAAATAGAAAAGTTAGGAATGCCCAATACCATTTTTGTTCTTTTTTCTGTTGTGTCAGCAGACTGTGGTATGAAAGTGGTACAAATACAGCAGTTATACCTTAAAGGATTTAATTACTGATGCCATAATCCATAACCACATATCAGTACGTGCTGACATTTAACATAAGGAGTTATATTTGAAACTAAAGTCATTGAGTATGTTTATTTAATGGGACATAGCATGTTTATTCAGTGGGACCTAAGCCGTTTACTGTGCTAAAGCCTAAATGAGTTGGAATCAAGGACATGAGAGAAGTGGGTCAGTGTTTTTTCCACGTGATATTTCCAAGTGGTCTGTAGCTAGGAAAGGCCAGACTGTGGCCAGTAGGCTTGTATTTGTTTTACAGGAGCCTGCAGTTCCACTAGAAAATACTTAGAAATCTGCAAATGGAAAAGGCTTAACACTGTGAGCTATTAATTATGAAGTTTCCATAGAAACTTCATAATTCCCTCTTCTTGAGAAATGAGCTAATTTCATATATTGTGAATGGAAAAATGGAGTTATTGAGAACTAGCTGCAACTTGCTTGCATATCTTTATATAAAATTAAGTAATGAAAGAAGTGCAATGCAGTGGTGCATATATCTTTTCCTTTTCCAGTTGTTGCCTGGGATTCTTGTTCTTTTCAACACTTCTGCTAAAGTGGGAGCCCATTGGCATCTTTAAAGAGGTGTAAATTTCGGAAGACTGAGAGATGCTAAGGTGGGAAAAACTTCCAACCAGCTCAGTGTGGGATTTAAAGCTTAGGGAAAAAAGGAAAAAACATTATTGAGAACAGAGAAATTTATATTCTGTGGTGGAATCTAAGGCTCTGTGATGGATCCAAGGCTTGCAGCAATCAGGGTATACTTCCACTGATCGTGGTCACTGTTTGGGTAGGGCCTCAATTTCAGCATTTCTCCATCCTCTGATATTTTAAATCTCTTCTCCAAAATGAAAACATACACTACAGTCCGTAAATCGATATAATTTTTCCATTTGTGGCTCTGCTATTACAATGTGGCAGTCTGCTCCTCTCCCCTGTCTTGACACTAACAGTGGACTGCCTTCCCTGTCTCCAGAGGCTGCCCGGCTCCTCTAGCCCCTACGAGGCATGTGGCCGGCTCACCAGACTTTACTGCTTTGCTCTGGGGAAGGGGCCAACTTAGTCAATTTAAATCTGAGTGGCTGTTTTCTGCCCTTCCTGCTTGTGTTTGCACTGGAGTATTTTCCAGAAGCTGATCCGGTCAAAGATTAACGTGGTCCAAAAAAAGTGATTAGTTGCCTCAGTAAGCAGTGACATGCAGAGCAATGGTGTGGAGTCCTCTGGAGGGAGGGGGGCAGGTAGTTACCCAGAGGTACTTCTGAGTGTGGGTGCCTTGAATTTTGTGAATAGTTGTAAAAATGAAGGTGTTTTGTGACAATTAGTCAAAACAGATCATGATTTTTCCCCCAAATTGATATGCTTATAAATACTGTATGAAAATATGCTAGTTCTAATTTCATTTAAATTTCCTCTGAGAAGAGGATGAGAGCAGCATTTCCCAAAATCTCTAGTCTAGCTTTTTTTTTCCTTTCTATTTTCCTTCAGGTTTCCACTAAGTGAATAATAAATGTGTTTTCCTCAGAAATCACAAGCCTACAAGTGAACTTCTTTCCTTATAAGCTACATAAGAAACCATTTCTCCTATTGTACCTGCATGAATAATATCTAACATTACATAAAAACTCATTAAATGCTTTTTTCCAAGACAAAACCTAAGCTGTAGAATGTAATATAAGGATTTGACTTAATAGGACAATATGCACTTCCTTTAGGCCTCATTTTTTACATGCTTAAAAAATAATAAAATGAGATGTACAAAGTAAAAATGTTTAAGAATGATAAAATGGATACTGGGATGACAAGGCCTGATTCCTCAAAGTCATGAAGCAGCAAAATTTTTCTCCTGATATTAGCATTTCATGGTGACACTACTTTAAATCCGTATTTTTTTAATAATGCATAGCAATTCAAAGTTATTTGTCAAGCATTAGATTATCAGCCACACTTCTATTAGAAATTAAATTAAATCAAACTATCAAATGTACTAAACATCACAAAAAAAGTAAAAAAACAAAACCAAAAACAAACCCCAAGCCCCAAAAATGAAATCTGGGTAAAGAATGCAGAAGTCTAGAGATAAAAACATCATGTCATTTACATTTAAATAAGCCAAAGAACACTGTGTTCTGATTGGGTAAGTGCTGTAATAGGATGAATTTTGGCTACTTCAGGAAAAATAGCAAAAATGCTTAGATACCAGTGACCTCCTGCACCATCTGAGACCTGTTGTTGTACATCACTGAGTCCGTGACAGCAAACTTTATCAACCACATAGGCCATCAGGTATATACAAATCATTTACTGTCTTGGGTACAACTTAGTGTAGCATCTGCAGAGGTGCAGAGCAGCTGGAGGAGGGAGAGGCAAGACTGGGCAGTAGCCTGGGCCCTCTGGGTGGGAGAGCCTTTGCGTACAGCTCAGACAGTCCTGAGGGTCTGTGTAAGGCACATTATCCTGTCCCCAGCCAGGGGAGGGAGTTAGGTCAATGCCTGAGAGGCCCCCACCTCAAAATGTTCCCACTTACTGCCGTGCCCTCCTGTACACTCAGCCTCTAAGTGCTTACAACCTGGTCTTCAGACAGTTCCTTGTCATGACTTCCAAATTTTCTCCCGCATGTATATGAGCATCTCTGAAGCCACTTCGCACCGTGCAGGGCCATATTGGGGTTACAGCGCAAGGCAGGATCGTTCACTCTGTCTTATTTTCCCAGAGAGCCAAAGTGATGCCTCCTTTCCTCACTCTCTGACAACTTCATTTAAAATCTTGGCTTCATCACAAGTCCATGGCAAGATTCCCACTGGATACTGAGAGAATATGTTGTCACTACTGAATGCAAAATCATTAGACGATGGAGAAAGAGAGTTGATCTCAGCCCAACGATGCAGCAATGCAGGTAGTGCTCACTAGGATTGTGAACAGGCTGAGGACTATTTTCTGTTTGTGGGAATAATTGGTACATGTGAACCTTTGCAATGGAGCCTGTCACATGTCAGGGGAGTCTCCAGTCCTTCATAACTCTTGTGGAGAAAAAGACCTATTGACTGAGGTGGAGAATCACTAGATAACCTTAGTATTAAACAACTCATCATACACTTTGCTCAGCAAGTTTGCTGGCTTCAGGCACAATATGTATAAGGCTTTTTGCTCTTGATTTGCAACACAGCAAATTTGCTAATTCACTGACGCCTGAGGAAGAGAAAATAGAATTCAGATGTCTTTAAACAAATGTGAATGTCAATAATCAATAGCACATCACTTAGAAGAGAGAACAGGCTGCATAAGCTGCTCAACATGTTCATGTGGCTGGAAAGTTTGTCCCACTGATGATGACAGAACTGACACAATTGCTTGGTTTCTTCCTGTATTTTTTAGAAACATAAATTACAGCAAACATAATATTCAAAATAAAGTACAAATTTTCTCAGTGCTCATCCCACTGTAATGCAAAATTTATTCAGTGGCAAGGAGGTAGTCCTCAGGCTCAGCATATGAGTTTCTTTTTCTTTCTCTCATGAACTAGTAGCTATCCTTACTTGTCAGCATATCTGGGCGGTTCCTTTCATTAATCGGGTCTAATGATCACAAGGCTCAGGGAAAAAAAAATACCAAGGCAACTTCAACCATCACGTGAGCACAGCCAAATTTGATTTCAAGTATTATCACAAAGACACTCTCAGATTGGAAACTGCCCATTTATATTTTGCTGTTTTCTCAGGGAAAGGACAGATTCTTAATTCAGCATTCTCATTCCTTTTCTCATGGAATTACTGGGACCTGGGTTATCCATCCACAAAACAGGCAGAGATTTCCTGCTCCACTCAGTTGTGTTCCAAAGATCCATGGAGCATTACATTTGATTCCTGGTGATCTCCAGTCAAATGGCAGTGTCATTGCCATAACAGCAACGAGGAGAGAACTCATTGGTTGATACACTTGGTACTCTGTATCTGCTCTACAGAAAAAGCCAAGATGCTCAAAAGTACTGAGCATTGTTTCAGGATATTTGGTTGTTGTCTGTCTAGTTGAAAAGCAGGTTCTAACTAAGGATGCTCAACTGTGAAAATAGTGATCTTTGAAATAAAATCTTTGATGCCTCATTTTATTTCTGCAACTGATTTTAACAACTTTGAGATTACATAAAGTGTCTTCCTTTCCATTTTGTACAAAGTAGCTCAAAAATTATGGTGATAGGGAAAGTCTTGTATTACATTGGACCCCTTCTAATATTAGTTATTTAACTTTGAGCATGCAGAGAGTATGAATGGATGCATTTCATGATGGTAGTGTGGTTTTGAAGTGAATCAAGAGAACACTATTTAAATTGGGGAAATTGTTGTGAATTTAAATTGCCAGCATTCAGATAGCTGTGGGTTTGAAACACAGAGAGATACTCCTTCAAATCTGTGGATTTAGCTTCTCTTCACACAAAGATTGCATGGCAAGGTCTGAATGCCACTGATTTTGAGAATCCTAGGACCCACAAGCCAAGCTAGACCAATTCAGCCGTGTATGATATTCACATCCTCATGTTAGGCATCTAAATTAAGAGGTTTGATTAGAATTGAACTAATTTATTCAAGAAATAGAGAAAAACCCTTGTTTTAGTAAATGGAAAGTTTTGTTATTCAGGTAGGAAGCACAAACAACCCATTTAGGTATCAAAACTGCATGTAAGTTTATAGATCGGTCTGTATAAAAACACCCTGCTCCACCAGAAGTAGTCATAAGTTTCAGTTTGAGCTGCTTCGATCCAAGTTTCTTGTTTAGTCATGAGATAGAATATGTCCATAACCTTCCAAAGAGCTTTACATTTCAATTTGTTTACTGAAGAAAAGAGCTAGGATCTTTGAAAAGCACCTTTGAATATTTGTTTATACAAAAGTTGCTGTAAAGTGCTAGTTATTAAATGCTTGCTGGGCTTAGTAAAACACAGATCTCTCAGAATTAAGTAGATATGCCACTAGCAAAAAGACATATTGAATAATAAAATGCTCAGTATGCCTAGCATTGTTTTGTGTAACTCTAAATTTATTTATAGATTTTGACTTTATAATAGGCTTCAGTGTATCTCTACTTTATGATTTGCCAATGCACCCAGAGGGAAGGTTCATTCTAATCAAATTTAGTATCACAAAAATAAGTACAGGAACGAATCAACAAACCCCTGGCATTGTAAACATTGTAAAAAGACAGATGATTATGTTGCTAAGTTTCTTCTACCTTGAAACTAATTCTCCATGGTTCAGCTGTTGCTTCCCTAACCATGTAGTACTTCTGTCTCTTGCTGCAGTGCTATCCTTCAAGGCAGATAGATACTGCGTGTGGGTAGGAAACAGGGCCAGCTGAGACAGCTCTGTGCTATGTTCATGTCTGGAGTCACTCATTAAGAGACAGGCCAGTGAAACATCTCACATTATTGAGAAATGGCTGGGAGGAAGTTCTGGAAAATAAACCACTCCTTTGTTTTTGCTCATCAAAACCTGTAGAGAGGAATTCTTTTATAGATAAGGATAGGGACATGGCATTCGTGACTGCTTTAATGGTATCTTTGAACTAACTCCGTTTCCAGTGGGAAAGGCCATTTAATCCTCTTCAGGCTTTCTTAAGCTATAATAGCATTATAAATTGTTATTTTCAGGAGTTTCTGTTTTCTCATATTTAGCGATATTGCTAAGTGACTGGGATGTGTGCACAGGTGGCTGCCTTTGCCCTTGCCATATGTCCTCACTGTGGGAAGCTGTGCTGCTGACACAGTGCCCCAAAAAGGAGGAGTCACCATGCTCCTGGGTTAAATGCTGAATTTTGGTATTTTGCTGAAAAAAACTGGCATTTTGCTGAAACTCTTACATTGACTGAGGACTTTTGTATTTCCAGAAGGTGACTGTTTTTGGGACACATGAGCAACAGGAATCTGTGTGAAAAAAATCGTAACTGGATCTAGGTCAATCCTTAATTATAGAGTTACCTGAAAATTATTTTCTATTTATATGAATAAATATATATGTATAAGTTTTATAAAAATTTAATTATATATTTCTTTTAGA
>NW_009606830.1:38387-69874 GCF_000690535.1 Cariama cristata | reverse complement strand
AGTGAGAATCTGTCATTATTTCTTTTTTCTTGTTTGCTGTGGATTTTTGTTCTTAATGATAGAGCCAGGTGCCAACAGCAAATGATTTGCATCGCTTGTTATGGAGCTTGATCAGCATCGCAGCTGTTCCTGCAGTTCTGGATCACTCTAGCTTATGCTAAACTTGCTGGTTTGAAATCCACACAGCGTGCAGATCATATTGCTGATATCTCTGAGGAAGCTGTCCCAACAAATCTTAGGAAATAGCCTTTTCCTTTCTTCTCCTGGTGGTGGCTGTTCCTTGCCTTATGCTTGCATTATTTCAGGAATCTTCCATAGCGGAGAATGGTCTGTATCCAAGGACAAGCGGCGCTGAGAATTTGACTTGCATAATACAAGCCTTTTCCATCAATATCTGGCTCAACAGCTTGAGCCAGGTTTCATATAGTGTATAGTCACTAATGCAAGCTTGCTGTAGTCCAGCCCGATTAATCCAGTATAAATGAGGCTGCAAATTCTATTCCAATGTAGATTAAAAAACTCAACAAGTCAACTTTAGATTAGCAAATCAGTCGCTCTTGTGCGGTCATAACCTGTGTGATTTTTGTTCCCTCAAAATGCTGCGTGGTGTTTTGTGGTCACCCTACACAAACCCCAGTGGGGAAAAAAGGTGCGGAAGCTACTTAGCAATTTCTTGCATCTCTAAATAAATGTTGTCTCCTTAGTAAACTTGATTACTTCTCATGCTTTTACATAAGGAACTAGTAAAAATTGTGTCAACACTGTCTGTTTGAAGAGAAATGTTGCACTGTAACCTTTTGAATACTGGGAAATTTCATGTAAAGCAAGAACATCTTGACAGGGTATAACTGCACGTTTATTCAAAATAAAATGATCATTTATTAAGAAAACAATGTCTGCTGGTGGTAACCCTGTTCTGATTTTCTAAATTAGCCCTTCTCCAAAACAGGCTCATTATCTGGGAAATGACTGCTGCTAGTAGAGTATCTGAAGAAAACAGGCACAAGTAGCAGTAAGAATATTATTATTATTATAGCAGCTCCCAGTAGTGCTGCTACCATTAAGGTTCTGTCAGAATTTTCATGGGAAGGCTCCTCTTTTCCGATCTTTTTTATTCTTATTTTTACATGACTGTAGAAATTGGGACTATATAGGAAACTTGCATATGAGGTCTGAGGCCAGCGGCGTGTGTTTGCTTTGAGTGGCTCTTGAAGAATAACTTGATACCACAAAAGTAGATGTTCTTTGATTCCTACCATCATGTTAAGGCATGGATTTTTGAACTACCTGTTTTTTCTTTTATGAAACAGAAGGTGCTTATAGTACACTAAACCTACCCATTTTATAATTTTCCTCTGGGTTTGATCTCTGCCTGTATTTCTCATCTTCCCCTCACAAGCTGGGATTCTGTTAGGGTAGGTCTATGTTGAAGGCAGTGGCATAGGGAGGTTGGTAGCATTGTGACCCTGCTGATATCAACCGGAGGTTACTGTTGACATCCCTGGACATCAGGATTTTCCGCTGCTGAGAAAGGTTAGTGTTGATTAATATGATTCTGAATGAAGTTTTCGAGCTCACAAGCAGCTCATAAAGCAAAGAAACTACACAGCAGAAGTATGGTTGCTTATTTATTTATGCAGTTCAGCTAGAATTAGTTACAGTGTTTCTTACTATGCTAATTAAAATATTTGCCCTATTTGGTAAAAGTAGCGACGTGTTGGCTGGATCTTTAGAAACTGGCAAAGACCTCTTGGGAGTCCAGAGTTGCAGCACAGGGGGATCAGCAAACCGTGCACCTGCGATCTTGCTGTATATGCAGAAGTGATGATCATGAAGGGGAAGAGTTTACTGTTCGCTGACCCCTCGTTGCCTGATGTGAAATAATTTGGAGGCCTTGGTGCAATACCCACTTGTTGAATACCGGTTTTGTCGGGTGAAAAAAGCCCTTGTAATTGATATTCTAATCAATGTTTTTGTAAAAGGAACCAAGGATTGAATGGATCTGAAAACTGATCTACGCTTGCAGCTCTAAAAGTGACCCCTCCAAGGAAGAGGGGCATTGATGGGAGAGGAATGGGGGCAGGAAGCACACGCTGCCAGCTCGCGTTATGTCTGCTCTGGGGACAGACAGCAAGTCCCCCGCCGTCAATGTGCCTGGGAGCTTGGTATCTTTATGAAACCTGAATTTGTGATGGGATTCTTTCCGAGCCTCGTGCTCTATTCAGCTGAAAATCTCTCCTTCCAGCTACTACCCAAGTAGGTGAATGCATTTATAGTAAACCGGTCCTGTGTCAAATCTTTCCCAGCTGAGTCTTGCACAGGGGCTGAGCAGGGAGCCGCAGCGCTGCCTGGCACTGGCAGGGAGCAGTGCTGGGGAGCAATGCACCAAACCACACGCACATGCCTGGACACGTGCTCGAGGAGAGAGCTGAGCTCGTGGGAAGAAAAGTTCGTAACTCATCGCCTTCACGCTCTGTGCTGCCTGCCCAAATAGCGGGTGTTGGCATGGAGGGGAGAGGAGCCGGTGCTTCCCTCCAGCCTAAGCTACGCATGTGTAGCCTTGTAGTCTGTCTCTGATGGCCAGCGTGGCCACGTGGCGTGGGGAAGAGGAGCAGGCTCCCTGTGAGAGGGATTTCTTCCCCGCTGGAGCTGGGAGGGAGTCGGGAATGGGATGGGGATGGTGACCCTGGGCTTGGCTGTGTTACACAGAGACGTGCCGGGCAAAGCCTTTCTGGAAGTGCGGCCAAGCCTACGCGCTTTCTCATGGAGAACAGGAGTTTCGTAGCTGTATCAGTTCTAAGCAGAAGCTCACGCTGTACAGGGCTTCGGTTGTCCGGATGGCGTTTGGTTTATTCTTGTTATGCAACGGCATAAAGTGACGCAAGTACCAGCAAAATGCAAGTTTGTATTTTGTCTAATTATGACCTCCTTAAGTTAATTTTTATGCATCAAAGCTGTTTGACATTTGTCAAAACAAATTCAAGTCCCTAGGAGAGATTTTATGACAAAACCGCCATTGATCTGACAGCTTGCTCTCTAGGGAAGAAATAGTGTGGCTGGCATTAAAGACTTAATGCTTCCAAAGTTCTTCTTTACTACTAGTCCCAAGGCAGAGTGTCTGGGCCTGGGCGAAGCCGGCTGCCACGGTGGCAGCTGGGAGTTTGACAGTGTTATGAAGAATTGCAACTGTTGATCAGTGGATTGTTACACTGTCGATGACAGCGTTGCAAATTAATTCTGAAATTAACTGAGGGGACACGAAGAGGTCCCACTGTTCCTCTGAAAGGAAGAGGGCAGTGTCGCAATTACCAGCGAAGCAGAGTAAAAATCGCTCTCCGCGTTCTGCCTGGCAGCTGGATGCGAGTGCGGAAAATGTGGATGTCTGGCATCCGCGTTCACCTAGAGAAAGCTGAGCCTTGGAGGAGATGACTGATACCAGTTGCGGGGTGGGGGCAGGGATGTTTTGGGCTCTCTATTGCTTTTGTAAATGATTTATTGCACCTACTGTATCTTAGAGATGAGAAATTAGTAGGCTGATATTTCACTTCTCTTCTTAAAATAACCTGTTATTTTGCAAAATGAAATAATTTCTCATATAGCAGCCTTCTCCTATCCTTTGTCAGATATTATTCAGCCTAGAGTACTTCCAAATACTCAATATTATTTCACCTACGTGTGCAGAATGCGGTCTGCTTCAAACCTGAGGTATCATTCACTGGTTTGTAGTAGCCATTAACATACGCTTTTCCCATGGTTTGTGTACTTATTCTAAGCATGTGCCTTTTACAATGCAGAACACAAGAGACTTGTTTTGTAAGATTAATGAAGGTCACCAAAATTCTCAAAAGTATTCTGATAATTAAGGCTTTGTTTATCAAAAACAAGTTATATTAAGAGCAAAAAGATTCATGGTAATTATTCATAATCTTAACAATTCAAGTGTAGCCACCTCATTTGTGCATTTAATTCTTCTTGTTAATGTTTTGCATAAATCTGCATAATTACTTGAGTTGCCTGTTGTAATTTTGACAGCTACTCAGTTCATGTGCACTAAAGTATATCAAAAGCTTGATGTGCTGAATATTTATAATTTTACGTATGTTCTTGGGATAATGTTTTTTCAACAATATTTTTAGTTTTTGTAAAATTGACACGGTATACTTGGAAAGATTGCCAAACATAGATCTCCATATTAGCACATGATGGAACTAGAGCAACATTTAAAGGTATCCTACCGGGGTTTTCAAGTATTTTACAGAAAATACGTATGAATTGTGCACATGAAATGTTTTGATAATTTTCTAGTAGGTGTGTTACACCTCATTAATGTGAACGTGTACTTTTTTAAAAACCGAAGTTCTTCAGTATGTTCTCTGCATGTGTAACTTCAACTTGCTGCCTCGAGTTTATTCGTAGTCACATACAAAAGAATAAGAGTGAAAAGCAGAAGCGCAACGTTAATGTTGAACAGCATTAGCATGGGAAGCCAGCCTTGCTGTTATACAGGCTGCATCGCCGCATGGCTCCCAGAGGGCTGGGAGAGCTCTGAGAACCATCTTCCTGCCATTTAGCAAAACAAAACAGCGTCAACAACCACCAAAATGAACTTTTGGCTTCCCAAGTGCTCCTGCACATTGAAATTTTGTGGGTGCTAGAATAAAAGTCGCATTCTTCAGAGAAATGTAAGACATACAAAAAGAATAATAGTGTAGATCAATCAAGTTGTGTCATCCTTCAACCACAGTTTTGGGGAGGAAAGGAATTTGTGGAGTGAACTGGTGCTAATGACCTCTTCCGCGCACAGAATGAATACACCATTTCGTAAGGACAGCAAATCCTGAGGTTATTTATAAATATCATTGTGCTTGTGAATTATAAAAGCAGTTGCTAACTAATTACAGCAGTAAGTTTTCAGTGCATCTGACGACTGTCTGGCACAGTGTGGTGTGAATCTTCAGTCGGCTGAAATCACACAAATTATTCAGTCTTTTTACAAATGTTGACAAAATGCTGGTTTGAAAATCTCGTTCGGATCCTTTAAAAATACTATCTCAAGACAGTTTATTTTTGAAAGACTGGGTTGTGCATACTGAAGTTACCAAGTTTTGCACTTAGGAATAATATTCAAGCCTATATGCTCCGGTGTAGAAGTGTGTACTCTCTATTCAGGCACGTTTTGGTCTTACTGAAATAGCACTGTGTATTACAAAAGCGTGTGCTTCTGTTTATTAGCTCTTTCATGAAAACAATTATACGAAACCAGCTTGCTTTAAGACAGACAAAAGGAGGGGAATCCTGCTTTAGACATCACAGCACTGTTTGCTAGGAAAGGTATTTGATTTGAATGAAATGCTGTTGTCCAACAGGAAAAGAAAATGAACGTATTCAAGCGGTATCAAAAAGCAGAAGCAAAATTCTCCTTTGGATGCCGGACTTCCAGCTGTACAGATTCCTCTGCTGTCACAGAGACTTGATGATCTGCATTAATTTTGAACACTTAAGACGTTAGAAATATGGGGTATCCTTCAGTCATAGATCCACTTCGGGGTGTAACACCATGGGAGGAGGAAGGCTTAAACTGTTTCTGTTATGCTTAGAATATATTGGGGGTTGATTTAAGAGTAAAAAGAGGAAAAGTGCAGTTGTCATGCACTGCTGTCTTTCGCTTTAATGAGCACTCAAATGTAAGTGAAAAATTAAAAGGTTGTTATATTTAGAAATAGCTGGAGCCATACACTCAATGTATGTTGCACACAGTGGGGAATGAGCATAAAAAATGAAGGGGGAAAACCCATCTACTTTGCAGCTATATTCATTAATTAAAAGAAGATTGTTAAACTAAATTTGGAAAGAAAAAAAAAAAAGAAAAAAAAAGAAAAAAACCCCTTCTTTAATTGTGTTTACCCAAAAGCCTTTTCTTCCTAATTTAAATAGCATAAACATCTGGACTAAAGCAATATTAGAATCATGGCAGTAGTCAAGCAAATCTTGTGGAAAATAATGAAATTAGATCCCTGGTGTTGTGACAGAGTAAGGGCAGGATACATCAGTTCGATGTTAATAAAATTTCCATGAATGACTGAATACAATTAAGAAATTGTCAGTTGCGGCAATGAACTTTTGTAGCTCATAGATGTTTGCATCATTTGATTATGCTGGCAATTTAAAATTGTTTGTTAGTGTCTGTGTTGGGATATTAATTATGACCTTTATTACAGCCCACAATTAAACTAGTCATATAGCAACAAGCAGCCTGTGTTGTGGCAGTAAAGGACCTGAACTGTTTAGAACAGGGTCTTGGTATGTTCAGACCATTCACTGATCTTCCAAATTGGAAATTATTTGAAATGATCCAGTGCTTTAAAAAACAATGCAACTGGGTTGAGTAATCCCTTTAATAAAGAAATTTTGGTTTAATAGTGTTTTAACAGTTTTAATTGCTAACAACATCTGTAAAACTGTTTTTAAAAAGGGAGAGAGAAAGCATTTTTAACTGTGACTCCAAGACAAGCTTTCTCCTGTTTCAGGAAGAGAAACCAATTATTCATTGGTTAATTAGCTGTAAACAACTTTTTAAAGACACATCCATTATATATGTAATTATTTGAAAAAAAGCTTTAATGTTATTTGTGCTAATGCATAATTATTAGTGCTTGCTAAAAGGATTAGCAGTATTCAGATGACCACTCTAGTTGGGCAATCTGAGAGTGGAGAGATGAGGTTGGGAGCGGGAAGGAGCGTGCGGTGATGAATCCAGCGAGTGCCTGCCCCCCTTTAGCAGTGACAAGGACCAAATATCACACCTGCAGAACACAAAGCATTGCAAACTGAGACCACACACTTTTTCATTTTGAGTATTTCTGTGATACGTGAAGAAAATTTATCACCACCAAAGTATTTCTGTGCCCAGTGGAATACATAGTTGCTGTGATTTTTTTTTTTTTTTTTTTTAAACTCCCATGGCACATTCGTCTTTTTTTTTTTTTTTTAGAACTGCGTGGTCCCTTTATTATTGCATAGCTGAGTGGCGACTTTACAATGCCCTCAGTACATCCACTTACTAACTGTTATACCCAACTTAGTAAGAAGATGTAAAGTCATAGTGAAATCTATTTAGGCTTTTGTAATATGTTGACTGAAGCACTGTTTATAGTCACTAAGGTATGAATGAAAGGGATAATATTTTAAACACTTAAATATTTTTAATATAGGTCAAGGAAAACCATAACATTTGTCCTAACAGGTTGCAAATTCCAACTAAGACATCACAGAAACGTGCCTGAAATGTGTGCTGATTTCTGTCTGTGTTTATCACAAAAAAGGTTTGACTGTGTACACTGAAGTTACCCTGAAAGAGGCGATTCAGGGCCACACCGCTAGGAACTTAAGCATCTGAGTGACCTAATTCTGACACAACCATAGTTGTGTTGTGCTTAAATTGTTATCCTGGACATCTCTAACGAAATAATTTATGTTAAACAGAGACCTGCTATGTAACATGCCAAGTCCCCATATTTTCCTGGAGTTTTAATTTTTCAGAGCCATTTGTGTAAGTAGATGGCTAGCCACAGAAGCATGATAAATGGTGTAACAGGAGCACTACAGATTCCCCAGCAAGGTCCACGAACGTGCTTTAGCCCTGACCTGGAAGGATCAACCTGAGCAGTGGGACATTTGTTCAGTCTCCATGAATTTGGCTGCTTTTCAGGTGCTGCCAGTAATGATGCTAATTGCTGGCATTTGTGGCCGTCCGTTTTGTGATCCAGGCACCTGTACCGTGTCAGGATTTCTGATCTTTTAAACAAGAAAACAGCTCTGAATTCTCTATTATGAAACTGGAGGAACAGTGTCTGACAGCTCTGAAGGAATACCGTGGGTGATTTTAGCATTTCAGTTTGTTGGATATTTTTAATTCTCTGAGGTATATTAAGGAGAAATTGTGCACTTTCATTTGTATGATTTCTTTAAAGCAATCATTATGTGGAAGCATTTGGGGGATGGAATTCTTGTAACTGTTTTAGTTGACAAAGAAATTATTACATTTTAAGGGATTTGTGTATTTAAGCATAGATGATTATTTAGAAGGTTTGGTTGCTGCAAATTGGAAGCCTTGTAGCTCAATTTACTAATTTATTTTGTGATCTGTGACTAAACTGAGTAAAAATGCAAATAGCACAAGCCCTTTGCATTTTATCACCGGATCAGTTTACTGATGGGAGGATCAGAGTCACTAAACAGTTCAACACTCTTGTGATTCCTAAGTAGTCAGACACTAAAAGCATCTATAGTGAAGGCTACAGGAAAGCTCAGATGAACAGAGGTTTTAATGGAATTCCGTATTTATTTGTTTCTGACTTGGAATGCAGAAGCAAGACGTTATTGTCCATTGTAAGGACCGTATTTTTTTCTCCCATCACACGTGGCAATGAGCCATCATGTTGTGTTGCAGCATGCTCGTGTGTTAGGAGGAAAAAACTGGTAAAGCCAGAAGGAAACACTGAAAGCTTAAATGAGTGTTGTCCTTTCCTTTTGATTACACCTCTTTTCAGAGAGCATTAAAAAGAATGATCATCTTTTACTTCTGTCACTTTTATTTTCAACTGATGTTCCCCCATGTTTTTAGGGGGTTTTGTTTGTTTAAAACTATTACAGCTGTTTATTTGCTACTTCCTTGCAACTCAGTCTTAGCAGTGATGTCCACAGCATTTTGGAGCCAGTGCTAGGGCAGAATCTTTCTCCTGGTGAAACCAGATGAAGTTGTGCTCTTGCCTCCGGAGGAGACCGGTTTGGGTCCATTAATACCTATTTTTGCAGATCCAGCAGAGGGAGCAGAAGTCCACCGATGGGGTTGCTTTGGACGAAACATTTGGGGTGGCAGATGGGTTGGCAAAAATTGCTTGTGGAGGTGGGGAACTGCATGAATCATTCCCCCCATATTCTGAGAAAACTGCTCAATTAAAACACTAAAGGTTGCTCTGTAATTCAGTAATTTTTCACGTCCTGGAATTTCATTTTTTTCTTTAAATTCTCCATGACTTGGTACCATATTATAACAGTTGATTAAAACTATTTTCAGCACGAACACAAGTGTAGTGATCCCAATTAGCCAGCAGATAATTTGTTTAGTAGGGAATAACACCCATTCATGTCTTTGCACATCAACTCCCCTGCCATTTTGCTGTGTTTGTGAATATACATCAGAGGAATTGGCCAAACTGGTTTTGAGTGTGCCATACGTAAACATCAGGCTTGACTTTTATATACTAGCTGCAATTATGCTGGTTTGTGCAACTGGGATTTGTAGCCATTTGGTCAATTTTCAACAGAATACGATTTAAGGGGGTCAAATTTAGAGCTAGACTATGAGATATTGCCCCCTTTAAAAATTAAAAACAAACCAAATAAACAAAAAAAAGAGAGATTAGCTGTAGTGCTCCAGTGTTATTTGAAGGTGCGTGCAGTTGATGCAAATCTGTGATCAGTGTTGTTACTTCTGCCTCAAAAGTGGTAACGGTGCGTTACGGCAGAAACCGGAGATCTGGGGCTTGCAGCTGAAGGTGGCAGCGGGTGAGTTTTGATTTACATACAACAGAGCTGGGAGCCACAGCATTTTGGAAGATACACAAGGGAGAATGTTCTGCTGGTTTCTGAAATCATTGAGACCACGCAGCCCACCAGCAATGGTTTTGTCATCTTAAGAAGGAGTGGTTCCCACTACTTCTAGAACTCTATTGGCAAGTTTAGTCTAGTTTGGTAAAGTTAAAATAAATTTTGTCTGTATCAGTATATATGAATGCATGGCACCTGGTCCTTCAGAATTTGCTGATCTCAATATGAGATAGGCAGAATCATATATGAATCGTATAGCTGGGCAGAATATCATATATGGCTGGGCAGAATCGCAGCCACAAAAGAGCTCATCCCAAGATAAGCAGCAAAAATTATTCTCAACTGATTTGCTGCAGTGTGAGGATTCACCAAACCCCGCAAACCACGCAGAAAGTATTTGCTGGCTTGGGTCCTGTGTTTCCTCATTCAATTTGTCTTGAATTGCTTTGAGGTATAGGCTTGATGTTCCTTTCACGAATCGAGGCTCAGCTGCGGTTGAGATGATATCCAAAAAATGCCACTGGTGTTTCTTGAAAAACATCTGTCCAAAGTTCAGAGACAACTGGCAAGAAATACCTGTGCAAATGCAGTACTACGGTTTGAGTTGCTTTAGGTAGCTGAGTGCGTGGTCTTATGTACATCTACATTTGTGGAATTAAAAATATCAAATGGTAAATCTATATGAATGGCTTTCTGATTTGCTCACCAAGGCTGCTTTATGTGACTACTTCCAAGATAGGTATTTTTTTATGGAAGCAGAGTGATGAATCCAAATCTCATGAACTAAACCTCATAGGAAACTCACGTGAGTCTCGTGGGCTAACACTGTCATGAACATTAAATAAAACTATCTTTAGGGTTCTCATTTGCTTTCTGTTGGCCAAATCTGAAGATTGTATAAAGATCACATTTCCAAATCTTCCTCTGGAATTGTGAAGGCTAAAAACTCACTTCTTACATGAAAATCTAGGGTTGTGTGGTTTTGGGTTTTTTTGTTTGTTTTTTTTTTTAAGCAACTGTTTTGAAAAAACGGGGCATTAAAAGCTATCCAGATATGGTGAGACTGATAATTGTAAGAGTTGCAACACAGCTGCTGCTCAGCGTAGAAGACAGACCTGTGAAAGCTGTGTGCAGCCAGGGCTTCATCTAGCACAGAGGACAGAACAATGTTGTACAAGTGTAGAAAAAGGAGTTTGTGAGAACACAGCAAAGGTAGAGTAACCAGTTCACTGGAAACCAGTTTTCTTCAAATAATATCTTTGCATTATGAGCAGTTCTTCAGTATTTTTAGAAATGGAGTTTTAATAACTATTTTAGATTCTAACCCATTCAATATCTTAAAAAAATGAAATTAAAAGGAATGCTTGGTTTTATTATTTTCTTATCCTTCTTTTTCCCCCTCCTTTCTTCTTTCATGTTAGATAAGTGTGACGGCAAAGAAAAAGAAAAGGGCAATTGGGGGACAGGAGCTTGTAGATTTAACCTATCTTAGTTGATAAAGGCAGCTTTCTTTTTTTCAGATGAATTAATTCAAGGATAACATCTCCCCCTGCCAAGGAAAAAAAAACCCAAACAGCCAAAAACATACCTCTGCACAAATGAAAAAGTTAAAGCTTTCCACAAAGTAACTTTTTTACTTAGAAGATAGTTGCCCCTGCTTAACCAGCTTTGTTGACAAGCAGATATGGGATTTAGTTTTGATTAAGCAGTAAACCTTATAGCTGAACATAAACCTGGCTCCTTACAAGAAAGTGTCTCCTAAAGATACTCTATTTTATTTCCATCCTCACAACAGGTAAGATTTTTCTGAGCATACCTGAGTTTCCTGACTCTAAAACCTTATGTAGGCCAGATCTGCATCTGCCTCCCCCTTCTAGCTTACCTCTTCCAATTAGCCTAATGAGAAAATCCTGGGTATCATTAGCTCCTGCACACCACCTCCCTGCACCGCTTCTTGCCTCCTAAACCCTCCCTGGTTTGCTGGAGGGAAGCAGGCAGGCAGGTAGGTGTGGAGGTGCAAGATCCACCCACAAATCTGGAAGAAACCGTCACTGTGTTTTCAGTAGGTACCCAAGTTTGAACATTTACTGTGTGTAAAGTTTGCAAGGTGTCTGGGCTGGTGGCAAATTGAATTCATTTGAGGTGCTGATGAAGTGAAGTTTGGTCTCCCTTGGGGCTATCTAATCTTTGCAGGCGGGAAAGAGAGAGGCACAAATGCTTGTGGGAAGGTTAAGGAGAGTGGAAGTTTTCTGTGAGTCTTAATGCCTTTGGAGTGGGGTTGATTTTATTCCCTAGTTAAAGTGGGAGCGTGAGGCAATGGCCGCAGGTAGTATTGGAAAGGTGGATGGGTGACTGTTACGACAAGAGGTTTCATAACGTGATCTGCTGCTCTGTGTTGGTGGGGTTTTGCTGAACAAAGGCGGTCCCATCATAACAACAACAAACTAAAAGAGAACAAAACTCTCCAAGTCTATGCCTTAATGGAAAGAATCTGAGAATGGAAATGAAACAAAAGCTAGGATATTCGGAATGCGATCTTACAACGTTTCTGGCATAAGATGCTGTGGCTTTTTAAACTCTATTCTCTAAGCTAAACATGGAGTTGTCAGCCTTAACTTTGAATTTCCTTGCTTTTAGCAGTTTGCGTTAAACATTAATGTTATTGAAGATAACTTTTTATCCGTGTGTATTAAGGATTTGTTTGCCAAAGTCTCCGCTCCCAAATGCATGAATTTCAGTAGCTAGCAAACATCAAGCAAGGAGATTTTTTCAGCTCAGAAAGTTATCTTTAAAATTGAAGACTAGTCTTTGACTGTATACTTTTTGTGAATAACTATTAGAATCTATAATAAACACTTAGTCTATCTATTGTTCTGTCTATTATATTGAAAGAGATATGCCTTGATTGTATAATTTTAATTAACTCTTGCTGTGTTTTACTGAAGTTCAAAGCATTAAGCATTGTTTATGTAAGCACCATGACATTCAGGTTGCCTCAAAGAAGTAAATAAAACTGTAGGTCAAACTGTATTAATGTGTCTTGCCAGCTATTACTACATCTGCTTTTGAATAGCATTTATTCTGTAATTGATGGTTGTCAGCCTGTAATTTCCATAGTTATGTTCTAAGCACTTGAAGTTTTCCCTATTTTTTGTAGTGTTTACACCATAGATAGTCAAAGATTAAAGTAAAATGGAAAAATGAGTTACCAATTTTTATTTGACCAGCGTAATATTTCTTTCTTCAGGGGAATCACTCCAGTTATTTGCCAAGTTCATGTATCTATAATATTCTTTTAGATTCAATTTTCTGCCCTTTACTTTTCTCCATTTTGTATTTACTTTATTCTTTGTGGTCATCCCATCTAATCTGTCTGTCTGTGTCTACCTAATCGGCCTAATATATCCATATATCATTTCTTTAATGATTTTATTATTGAAATGACACTTAGCATTTGATACTTAAGCATACATTACAAAAGCTTAGTTCTCCCATTAGTGGATCAAACTTCCATGCTGCTCCCACATTCAGACTGCCTCATGAGTTAAACAAGCTTTGTTGAATGTTGTCCAAGAGCTGTAATGCAGATCTATTTTTTTAATCTGTATTAGTGAGTGGAAGCCACTGTAGAGATCGGGGTCACTTACTGTACTCCAGCATTGACTAGAGGCTCTGGTTGGTGAAGATGTGAGATTTCCTTTCACTGTGCAACTTGAATTTTATCTTTAAGGCCTTACTTCTGCAAAGGAAACTTAGAAATTAAACTTTTCAGCCACTTCTGCCATCCATAACGAACTGCAGATGTTTTAGAAGCTTCTGTGGCTTTTCTCTATCCAATTTATGTGCAACTTTACCAAATTAACTTCTCTTTGTTTCAGCTTCCTTTGACAAAATAATTGACTTCTGAGAAGTGCATAGCTAACAAGAACACCCCACAAATCGCATCCATTCTTACCCTCTCCTTTCTTGAGCTTTTCCAGGTATTTTACATCCCTGTAACAGTTGCCTGCCCTTTGACTTCGAGCTCTTCTTCCCGTACATAGGCTCTGTTACCTCTTCTGTCTAGACACCAGCACTGGCAGCGTTTTCCAGAACTTGGCTGCTTCATTCCCATTCCTCCAGACTCCCTTGTTACCCTAGGATCTAGCAAAGGTTTCTACCCTTATTTTCTAGAACTTCTATTAAAATTCCTGGGAGATGGTATGGATTTGCTCCATTTCTTTTCCTGTTCCTCCTATTCATCTTCGTGTCGCCACGTAGTCATGCATCTGACATGGTGTGACTGTTCTTTACTGTAGTGCTTGCAGTTTCTGTTGAGACAAGTCATGATGTGATGCTATGTCTCTGTATCAGGCTACCTCAACATTTTCTTACACGAGTTCATATTTCTCCATTATACCTCTCTGTATCTTTATTCTGTGTCTGTTTTCAAATTATTTGAATTTTAACTTTTTTTTTGTTGTTTGTTTCTATGAGCCCTCTGAGTCTGGGAAGTGCCTGACAAATCGGCTCTTACAAAATATTCTGGATAAAAAGGCTAGTTTTGTGTTGTTGAATAGTTTGTATGTAGAATTTTTTTTTTTTTTCTTTTTCAGATCTAGCTTGTGGTTTACTTAAAAGAGGTTGTTAAAGAGAATTCCATTGTGTTTCTCTAGTGAAGCATAGCTATCCAGTTAAATATGTTGTCTGGGCACTGAATAGTATAACACTGAAGGGATGTTGAATTTTATTTTAGACATGTTTTTGTATTTCTTTATTGTGGCAGAGACTTTATGGTGATAGGGTGGTAGGGAACTAAAGTGTCTGGTTACATGCGATGGTTAACAGAGTGGCCTGCAGTTAAGTTCCTTGCTATTAGACTCTTCATTTCTTTCTTTTTTTTTTTTTTCCTTTTATAAGCTTGATAGGCTGCAGTTGAAGTTCATTGACTTGTCTTTATTGTGGGCAGAATTCAAGTACTAGGTCAAACTAAAAACTGACATTACCATTATGTCTGTACTTTCATAGTGCATTCCTCTTCCAGAAAGCCAAATACCTATTTGCGTATTTTGGATTGCTGAAACCGAAGAAACAAAGCAAAAGAGACAATTTTTACTAGTTCGTAAATGAATTAATTCTGAATAGCAAACCTTATTATTCCTAGAGTAATCTGTTAAACAAATGAAAATAGGTGAGTCTTTCTCTCTCTGTCTCTTATTTAAGAAAATGGCATGATCTCAGGAGAACGGCTTTAACTATGAGAGCATAAGTGCACAGAATGATAGTTACAAATAATTTTATACAACAGACAGACAAATTGTGCTGATTGTCTGTATTTTTAAAAAAAAGAAAAAAAAAAAAGGGAAAAAAAACCCCTGGCCTAAAAGACTACAGTAAATCACGAAAGTGATCTCAAGTGAACAGAGATAGATTTCTGGAATACGGTGTGCAATGAAACCACTGACCTCTTATACAAGGGTTCATGTCTTTTTCTACAGAAACAGATGGGTAATAGCATAATGCTGAAATCATGCTCTACATAATATGGACCTAGTGATTGCAGACCTGATTGCTTGCCATATGGTTGCTGAAGGGTTGAAGAGAAAATGGGATGATATGCAAACCCTTAAAAGCAACATTTTTATTGAATGGCCATTACATTAAAACCCAAACTCTGCAAATGAAGGAAAGAACTGTGGTGAATAATGATGAAATAACAAAACAATAAAAAAAGAAACACAATAGCATGTATTTGTTTTCAATATGCAAAATAATACTTATTTTTTTTCTTTGTCGTTTTGCCTTGTGTTATGAGCATTCGGTGGAAAGTTGGTGGGACGTTGCTGCCTGCAGGGCACAAATACAGTATAGTGGAGCACTGCAGTATTTGCTAGGTCAGACAAAGAAAGAAAATAATCACTTGTCTCAAAGGAAAAGCTTCCGAGTTGAACACTAACTAAAATATGCAACTTGCATCCATGAACCACATTACTGAGAGGCTGGTGGAAAGCCTTCATGAGGCTTGCTTTTTCAAGACGGACTTCTACAGCCTGTTTACTCTCTCTCTCCTGAAAAATAGTTGCTTTTATCACTGTGTTGTGTTTTTGTTGGTTTGCTTTTGGTTTTGTGTTTCTTTTTTTTTTTTTTAATTTATTCTTGGTACATCCATCTTACTGGTGAATAGCCTATTTTTTTGATTGACATCTGTCAGTAAGTTGCTCAGTGTAGTTAGAGGAAATGCAAAGAGCTAGTGTGTAAGTCCTCACTAACTAATGCATACTTGTCTAGAAGAGGCTTCTTCATAGGAAGATTATACATAGTAGTCAGCAATCTGACCTCAACTTCATGGCCATGCCTACTTGCATGCTGAGGATAAGTGTATATGAAAGTGTGACGTGGTGAGAATGATGGCAAGTTTTTGAAACCGAGGAGAGACAGAAATGGGGTCTGAAAATCCTGGCTTCCTGGGCTTTTATTAGACACCACTTGCCTCTTTTGAGGAATTAATGGCTCGCGCTCTGTTTTGCCATCATGGATTGATATAGGGAGGATACGCCGTGGATGAAATTTATCAATTCAACTCAGTCTAGAGATCATAAAAGTTGGGAGTTAGATAAGATAAGCCACTAGAATCTGGCTGGACTTGTCTCGAGGCTCAGTCGTGCGTGAACATACAGACGGCCGATTGCTTAGTGCAGAGTGGACCTTACCGGCTTTTAAGTTGAGAGATGCCAAAAGGATACTTTTGCTCGTAATGTGAGATTAAAACCTCCCACTACGATGTATCCTTCTTCTGTCAGGAGACGCTCCTCGTTCTGCAAGGCGTGTCCCATCTCTGCTCTGGAGCACACAGACGTGTTTAGAAGGGGATGGGTAAGCGGTTCCCAGTTGCCTTTAGCCAGTACAATACTCTCTCCGTCATGCTGTGTGGCTATAGGGCCTTGCCTGTGGGGACCACAACAGAGAAGTCTCTGTACAGCTGCCCTCTCTACGCCGTGCTGCTGAAGGGCTTCCAAGATCAAGGGGGGGTAATATGACTATCTCTGATTAATCATGACTAAATACAGACTTCCTGAGCTTGACAGTCTTGTCTGATGCATCCCATAGATCACAATTTGTTTGACTGCAAGAATGGAAGATACTTATTTGAACAATTATTTTCAAAGAGAAGTCTTCTGTGTACATGAACCTCAGGATCATCCTCAGGATTGTTAGGCTTTTCATCAGCTGCCCACCTCACTTTTATTTCATTTGGAGGCCTAAAGACATGTGACAAGCAGCATATTCCAGTATTTAAGGCCTTTTAAGTATGGCGAAACAGATTTTCATATGATGACAAGAGATTTCTTCCAGACTATAAAATTGATTCTCATACTTCTCGACTAGTGACATGCTGGCTGTGTGGCAGCAATAAGTTTTGCATAACTTTTAAGAGCCCATGCTGACCTACTTAACAGGCATCCACTGCTACATAATGTATTTAGGTCAAGTATTGTGTTTGAGCTTATCATCAATCTTGTAATAGTCCAGCTCACTGTGAAAGCCACAGGTACATGATTGATGCAAACATTCTATAGGATAGAAAATATTCTTGTCATTTTCTTAAAGGGGGGCCTATCATTGTGATGTTATTATTTGTTATTTTTATTGGAGAAGCATCCAGGATTGCCAATCACAGCCCCCCCAGTCTGTGCTGTTGCACCCCTGGTTTGTCTCTCTATGTGACCTGGTTAAAAGGATGTCCAAAACCGTCTGTAAAAAATGATTATTTTCTTTTTTTTAATAGTTTATTTGGGCTAGACAGTACACATGGCAGTTTACAATCTGTATTTTTGCTGTGACAGGTTACTGACTGTTTCTTACTTTCGAAATAATAAAACTGGCAATTTTGCACCCTTGTATGCTGTATGCAAACATAGAAGAGGTCCCTTGCGAATAGTAAATAGCTGGGAATCATCCTTTTGTTAACTGATGCTAGTGTTTTGCAACAGTTGTATGCGTGCGTCGTGGGAGAGCCCGGAGCCTTGCCTGGTCTGGCTGCGCGGCACTACAAAGTGGAAACCAGGTTGCTATACGTGGATGCGCGCACCCTGTCTCCTGCACCGTGGTTTGGGGATGGTGGGAGAGACGGATTTGTGCGTATGACTGAAGAGACTGGACTAAGCAATCATTTTTCAGAAGCAATTTGCTTCCTTTCTTTTGTTGCTACTGTAGTTGCAGTTGATGTTTTAGCCCACACTTTGGGCAGACTGTTAAAGCATGGATTTTAATAAAGTAATGTCAGCATACTTAGTCATCCGTATAATATTAGCGAAGTGCACATTGGTTTGTGCAGTAAATTGTTGCAAAGTTATATGACATCTTAATGCTCTGACAGGATGTGAAAGACAGTAACACCACTGAAAAGACCAGAAAAGGCCCTTTATAGCTACTGAATAATATATTAGCTTTTAACACTATATACAAGCAAAATGGGATAAGGTATAAAATCAACAAAATAATTACTTATCACGTCCAGTATATATTTTATCGGGATCAGAACTATACAACCTCACAACGTGGCGTGAACTGGTTTTGATACGGTATTCATTACCTCTAAGAGCTATAACTACCTGCAGTCTGAGTTTGGATCTGCCCTTGGGGCTGGTGAAACGCTATCTTACTGGTGCGGAACTTGAAAAAAGTTACTCTGGAAGAAACTTGTTGATCTGTTGTGTGAATGGACTTGCAGGATCATTCCTAGTGCCCAAAATGTGCAAATGTGTGGACCCGTGATCAACTTCTAAAATGTGCAGGTGGATACCTGCATAAAAATGCTTCTAAAATTGACATATGCAGGGCTGCTGTGGATCTGACAATCTATACTGCGCTTCTCAACAGTATATTATAATGTATGAGCCGGGAAGGGAGAGTTACGTGGCAATGAAATATGCACGGTAAAAAGTCCAATTTATACACGCATCCCAAGAGGTTGGCAACTGGTATCCTTTGCTTCCTTTTTAAATGCTATGCAAGCATTATCAGGTTGTACGACAAATTAGTTTGTGCTATCTGCTCCTGTATTCCAAACAGAACTTCCATGATGTTATTTGCTTCTTTATTTAAATACTTTTGGAGAAAATAAAAAATTGTAGTATAGTACCTTTTTCACAAGGTAAGAGTACTGAGCCTTCACTCTGAGCTCTCTTACTTTGAGAGTCTTAAATTGCACGTTGATGTTACTTTAGCGTGGTTTAATTTGTGATGGAGCTGAACTTGTTCTACAGACCTTATTGCCAGGCTCTTGGCTTATCGTATTGAAAGACTGCTTTAAAATGATGGGCTTTAATTCTCGCTAAATAAAAAAAAAAGTTAAGCATCTCTAATATTGGATTTTGATGATACTCAGAAATATCTATTTTACATTTTTGTGCAATAAATTATAAGATCTTCAAAATTCAGAAAGAATTTCTGTAGTATAATTTCATTTCAGTAAGCAGTTGTGAGTTCTTTGCCTTGAGTTCACTGATACCAGAATGAGAATGAGTGGGCAGAGGTGAAATTCCTTCTGTCAAACACAAAGTTGATGGGGGGAAAATAGGGAGGCGGTTGTATGCAAAATAGAGACACTTTAACGTCTGCTTACACGCTAATTTATTTATACATGAGACAAGAGGAGTACTTCTTACTCAGGATAACATAAGTAACCAGAGCACAAAATGTTTTAGGAAGTATACTTAAATTACAGTGTTGTCTTAGGTAAATTCAGGAATTATGCAAGATGAATAGTCGTTCTTTTCAGTTCTCTAGAAGTAAACAGATAGGCTATTTGGTTTAGGGACATAGTTGTGTTTCCCCAGCTGTTACTGCAGCTGAATGTCGGGTTACGTGTATTACCTGTCCTTGCTCTTTTAAAGGTATCTGTGCAGTTGAATGCAAGGGAGGGAAGAGGACAAAGATGGAAGAATTTCATTCAGGTATTATTCTATAAAGATTGCTGAGTTTCTTATATCTTGAGCAGGTACACGAAGGCTAAACATCGCGTTGGAAAAGTTGCAAGGGTTGCTTCTTTCCTTCGTTGTGAAAGTTAGTATTTACTGGGTGTGAGCCCACTAAGCCGGCTGATGTGAAATGAAGCGTTCTGATGTGAACCGTCAGCTTCAGAATCTGGTCCGGAGTGTTCAAATTCCTGTTGCAGACATCTTTGATTCTAAAATTTGAGGAAACAAGTAGCGAGAAGGTTCTGTAATGTAGGATGGGGTGGGTGTATTGGGGGGGGGGTGTCTAGATTTTTATTACAGCTTTTCTCTTTAAATGCCTTAGAAAGTGGGAAGTACCTTCTTTTAGCTGTCTTTTTCTTTTATGTTTAATGATTCAGCGACATATCGATTGATCCCTTGCTCCAAACATTTTGAAGCACTTGAAACCATTTCTTGCCACATTGTTATTTATAACGATTCACTAAATTAAAAAACACTACTTTTCCCTTGCAGGTATATGCATCATTTATAGTCTGGCTTCATTATATTCCGTACTGTATAAACTCCTGTAGGAGAGTGGTTATGTAATGCTCTTATGTCATTACATTTACATGCATTAAATTCCTGGCAGAATCATATTCGCTGTAACAAAAGGTTCATTAGCAGGACAAAAATGCTTAACTTGGGAAACTGCTAGAAGAAGTGAGACACATTTTCAGGCTGATATTGTTGATATGCAATTATATATTATGTACAGAGTTGATCTGGGATTAGCTAATCCCAAATGACAAGTATAAATGTGATAGAAGCTGTTCATTCAAATCTCTTTCTGTAGTCATAATTTTGAATAGAAGTTATCGTCATTAAATCGAGAGTGTATATAAGGGCGACTCACTGAAGTTAACAGAGCAATGCCGTTGCACCACATGGGAGCTTTACATAATACTAGCACTTACTTTGCAAACTGTGAATATAGGAAAAAAAAAAAGTTACTCGGTACACCATATTTACATGTGCAACTAGTGCGAAACAAATTCATAGCCTCAATTCTGGTATGCATTGAAATATGTTCTTTATTCTTCCACCTCCTCTCCCCTGTTGTTGAAGCACAATGGTGGGCGCTTTCAGGGAGAACACCTGGGCACATTCTTGTGCGGGATGTCGTGGCTCTGCCCAAACCAACTTTGAAAATGGATCGTTTGAGTTTTGTTGGAATGGCAGTTAAATAGGAGGAATATATCAAGAGTTAAAACTTCGTTACTGGAGAGCAATAAAAATGATCAAGCCTGGAATATTGTCTAGAAGATCAGTTTTCTTGGTTATGTTGACACTTTAAAGAAATATGTTTATTTAAGGAATAGAAATTCTATATACTGGAATACTACAGTGATAAATTGCATTCTAGTTAGGCTATCTCTGATGTTCTAATTTTGTTGCCTGACAATGGACTGTTGCTATCCTTATGGAAGTCAACTGAAAAAAATTAAGTAATGCTAAGGGAAAAATCTGCCTTAACCTTTGTCTAGTACTTCAGCGGGACTAATGCTGAACAGTGTTTAAAGTCTGAAAACATTTAATTGTATTTGTAAGCACCTTTTCACTGAATTCTAGCAAGGAATGATCAGGTATAGATGTGCTGGACATAGCACAAAGAAACTTATCTGCTTGTAATTTTTGAGGGGTCGAGAAGCAGGGGACACTTTGAGTTTCATGAAAAGCTGGAAATAGGGACGCTTACAAGTCTCCAGACTTGCATGTCTGACAGCTCTCCTAAATTTAGATGTTATGGCTGTTTTCATAACCTGAAAAGTCTTCACAAGCGTAGATTCTCAAAGAGGGCTACCTGGAAAACAGTATGGTAAATATGTCTAGTTACTCCCAGAGTTGTGAGGAAGTGATTTTTTTAACATATTTCACAAAAAATTGCTACTTACTCTCAGTGTTGCAGATGGTTTCCCAGGTTGACTCGTTAGAACGGTAAGGAAGAACAAAAGCTTGTTTGGCAGAACGGGAACTCTGTCATTACTCATGTTGAGAGCATCTGTCTTGCTCGTCTACTTCTGTGTTTGAGCACTGAATAGTCTATGGACAGTTTCTTCTGGTTTCAGTTATGGGGGACATTCTTGTGGGATGGTGAGGTGCCTACAGCTTGAATTGTCAGTGGTGAATAATACATACGTGCTTGCCACCCTTGCAATTGCTGTGAGAGAAACAGAGAAGAGAGTCTTGAAGGATGAAGTGTAAAGTCCCCAGTTAATTTCCAGCCTGGCCAATGTGACCGCAAGTGCCTTCTGTGTAGAACAAGAAAGCAGAAAGCCTGGCTTTATAGGAAAAAACAATATTTACTTATTTATAGAGGTATATTGTAACTTGTGTTTTGAGTCAAAGTGATTTGTCACAATTTCATACATCGGTGCGGATTTCTACAGGAAAGAAAAAAGTATCTAACTCTCTAATAGAGGCTATACTGCGCTTTTTAAATGGTCTCAACTAGATGAAGGCTGCGTCTTGCATTTGCTTTCACTCTCAAGCATCTTTGAGAATGCTTTGTGGAAGGAGGGTGTAGAGGTTTGATCTTCAGCTATTGATATCTCTTTGAAATAGGTATCAAGGATGCTGGAGGTTTTGAGACATCTGCTATCAGTTGTCACTTTTGAAAATCAAGGAGAGCGATTTTAAAAAAAAAAAAAGTACTTGGCACACCTTACTGCTTTAGTTCTGCTGAGTTGATTAAAAATGCCGTCTTTGATGTAAATCAAATGAAGCAATATTTGCAGTCTGCATAACATAACTGAAATAGGTCTGCAAAGCTTAGGCGCCATATACATTTACTCTTCCTCCTGTTCCTAAATTCTCTATTCTGGTGAAATTTCGGTATTGCTGGGTTAATGATGTATTTCTGTAGAGTAGATGAAAACGATACAGTATAGTTTGCGAAAATGTGTACTTCAAGAAATACGAACACTAAAAAAAAAAAGCTCGGATGAAGAGGTACAGTGTTTACAGTTTATTATTCAAATTCTGCATTTCTGCTCAAAGAGACGCATTTCCATTTTATGGTTCCAAGCTCCTACTTATTTTCTGGGTTCAGTATTTGTGCACATTACTGAGGTTTGGGCTTGAAAATTATGACTCCCATTTTGAGGAAAAAATGGCCTATTGCATTGTGGGAGAGCAGAGAGCTCTCTTCAAAGGTATATAAATTAATTCTTTTCATTAAAGGAACAGAGGGAGAAAATGTGAAAATCAAATGATTCAAATACATTTAAAAAGACTGATAAAAGGCTGAAGGAATTACATGAAAGAGGCAGGAGAAACTTCAGAAGTACATAAGATACTATTAGCTTTTTACTTTTAGCTTTCAGTCTCCGTATTGATGTTGCAGACTGCGTTGCAATAGTGCGTTCCATCTACTAGAGCCAAAAGGTCCGAAAGAGTAGCAGAAGCGAGTAACTGTGCTTACACATACTGCAAGACGAAGTGGCAGTTTCATCTTCAGGTCTGGCAAGAGGCACAAAGCATTAAATCTGCGTGGTGGTGGTCCATATTGCCACCAGTGTTAAAGAATTTATCCGTACATCTCAGGTGTGATTAGCGATTTTGCTGCAGAGGTTGCGTAGCAGCAAATGCTCCCTCGTGATTCCACCTGGGCTGTCCACAGAGGAGCAGGAGCTCTTTTCTCTGCGCAGGGAGGCTTTCAGACCGCATATAGACATCTGCTTTCACGGCATCGCTGTCTTCTGGACCGCAAGGAGGGTGTGATGGGCTGAAAGATGAGCGGAGTTGGAGATGTGGTTGTGGTCTGTGCCATCCTTTTTCTTGACAAGTTTCTGGATCCTGAAAGATGGTGGAAGCCGTACTCATCAAGGAGGGGACTGTGTTTTCATTCGCACCATGGGCAGAAAAGGTCTATATTTGTAGATTTCCTCTACAGATGGAAGGAATAAGTCCTGGGTTTGATTTCATTCATATTTAGCCTTAAACTGAGAAAAACTTAATGTGTAAGGTGGCTGAAATTCAGTATACTAAGTGTGTTCAGTGAAAAAATTCCCTTGTAGTCAAATTTGTTGCTGCATACCACCTTAAGTAGGTTTGCTGTTTCCTTTCACCCCTTTTTTTCCTGTCAAGAATATAACCAGAAATTGGAAAAGAGACAAAGGTGTTAATAAAGAAAAAACCAAAAACACCAAAACAAAACCACAACAAAAGAAGACCAGAAAATAGATGTTGATTTTAGGAACTTTGATTTAGTTGACTTTTTTAAACAAATTAAGCTTTCACATTAGAAATATCCTTTTGAAAAAAGGATGGATGTCTTTCAAAATCTTGAATGGGAAAAAATCCAGGTTTGTGTCAGGCAGAGCTTACAGGTATTTTTTAGATGCAAGTTTAAAGTGCTCTGCTTAAAAACAGACGCCTTTTTTAAAAAAGATTTTGGGGTTTCTTTCTTTGTAACTTGACAAGATGGTTTGCTCATGTCAATAGTCTTTTGATCACTCAAAAGATGTTGGAATCAAAAATGTCAGTACTTCCAGTCTTTTGATTCAGCTCCCTTAAGTATTGTTACAACAGGAATATATGGGATTATTATAACTTTTCAACTTGCCAAGTTTGTGGCTCTAATCCAGAGCGCTTTGGAGACTGGAGCTGCTTTTGGGATGGTGCGGGCAGGGCCTGGAGGTGCTCTGAATCGCTCCCTCGCTGGGTTGCCCCCAGTCTGCAAGTGCCACTCGCTGATCTGCTCTTTCCAACTTGGGGCCAACTTATTGAATGGGCATTTTCAGGGTGACGGGAGTCTGTCTTCCTTCAAGGGCTTAACTGGGGAAGCCCCTCCACAGCAGGCTCACGGCTACTTCTCTGACAGAGCTCCAACCCTCGTGTCAATGAACGATAATGGTGAGACGCACCGGTACCGCTCCCGCAAATCAAAGATCGTCTCTGCATTTTGTGTTTGGGTTCTTAAGGTGTGTTGCGTCTTTGTCAGGCAAGTTACGGCTGTCAGGTATTGACCTTCACGTTACTGAAGTGGAGAGGGTTTTATACTAAACCTCGTACTTTCTTATCTTACTAAATTAGTGGGGTTTTTTTGCGTGCATATCTGCATAATGTTTTTTCACGGCAGGAGAGTAATTTCCTAATTCATTTGTACTGCCGAACGTTCTTCACTCTAGTTAGAAAAGAAATACAATGGGGTTTGGGGTTTTTGTTTTAAATGCCCTGTAAACCTTAAATTAGAAAAATAAAGCAGTGAATATATAGGGTTATCCTCTCCTGAATCCCTCTCTAAACCCTGATCACAAAAGCTGTAGGAAATATTTTCTGTAGAATTGAAACTTAGCAGAAAAAGTACATCATTAAAAACAAATCCTGGTATTTGTGCAGAGTCTGGTTTTGTATAGATGTGTGTATATAAAAAAATTTGTGATTCTGAATTTGTTTGACATGAATTATAATCTACATTTCAGAGCAACCACTTTCCGTGTGATTTGCTTTGTGTATAATGTAATGCTTACAAGCAGGTTAAGCATCCAGTCAAGATGAAGCAGGTGTAGGACCTCAAGATGGAAGGTTTCTGTAAGGAGTGGCACATCTAGATTTGCGGGTTTCCCCATGCGTTTTTCAGGAATAAGAGAGCCTCTGGAAACACAGGTTGAAATCCCTATTGAAGCTGGTGGGAGTTTTGTTACTGACTTCAGTGGATTTAGAATTTCACTGTAAGGATTTTTAGATGCTTTTTAAAATAAAAAGGTGGCCTGTTTAATACTAACCCAAAATACCCACTACGTAGCTTCTGTCCTGCTCAAATTTGGATTCGCGAGTCTATAAACCGAAAGGAGAACTGTAGGAAAGTCGAACTGTATTTCAAGTAAGAAAGTAACTTGAGATCTTTACACATCGTGCTCTTGCTAGTTATTCTCGGTAGCAGAAGTGACTGAGCTGGAGTTGTTATGAGCCATAGCACTTTGTGAGGAGGGGGGAATCAAAGAGAGAAACTGGTGCACTTCGAAAATGCCTTGGGAAGGTATGTGACACAAGTGACTGAAACTCTCCAGATGAATTTGCAATGCAGTATACTCATCGCTGCTGGTTCTTTTTAAAGGGGAGTTTAAAAAAAAAATCCGCCGTTGGGTGGATTTAAGGCACTAATTCTTGCCAGTGAGAAAGTAAACCCAGGATTTAATCAAATTTCTACCACAGTCGCACCCGAACAGATGACACTGAGTGTCTTTTTGTATTGTGCTGTTTATTTCTGGAAAACAGGAAAACATAAAGAAATACATTAAGATCTAGAATTGCAGAACAGGGAAATGAAATCAGTTTGTCACAGAAGATTTTTTTTTTTATTGACATCTTTAGTTTGTTTTGATGTCTGTAATTAAATCGCTAATTATGTGTTTCTGTTGCAGTGGTCATGCTTTTATTACATAATTCCTACAAGTTTTTCTCCCACCACTACAATATTTGTTTAACCTTGGTGCATGCTAGTTACATACTTCATAATGTAAAAGCTTAGAAATATTGACTGCTACGATTAACTAAATTAGAGGGGTTCAAAGTTCTTTGCCATAAATTAAATATGTTTTGTGGCAAAGGATCAAAGATAATTAAAGGATAAAGCAATTGCAGTCATTAAACAATAAATATTATTTCAACACCGATTGAAGAAAAGAAAACAAAAAAATGCAGGAAAACTGATGGCTTTTGAAAAGAGGGGAAAAAAGTTTAGCCTAGGGTAATAAAATAATTTTAAAAAATAATTTGTGCTCTGATCCTTTAAGCTTGCTCCTGTGTTTTCTCAAAAAGCATTTGATTAGGTAAGATGCAATTCAGTCACCTTCATCTTTTGTTTTTTTTCCCTTTTGAGTTTAGGCCTGATTTTTGTCAGTATATTTCAATGTATTCATTAATTTTTCTCATTTGTTTATTTTATGCAAACCATAAGAGACATTTTTTCCTCAGTGAAGATTGCCTCTTTATTTTATTTTGAAATATTTGTATATTTATTTCATTAAACGAGATAATGCTTTTTCTTATTAACATAATTTCCAGTACATTAAACATATTTCTCCACAGACAGAAGAGAGGAATCAGATTAAATGACAGTTAAATCACTTGCAGCAATTTCAACTGTTAAAAGAAATAAGTGTCTCTGTTTTCTTTGTGATCACGAGATGTGCTGTAAAGGGAAATGAAATACTAAAGAAAGGAGGGAAAACATAAAGAAATAATGACTGACTTATTGCAGTAATACCACTGAGAGAAGAAAAACTCACTACAAATAAAAGGAAAAATAATGTAGTGGTTTTGAAAGTTACCAAAATTCATTTCTTATTGATGAGATCTGTGCAAGCCTACTACTAAGTAAACTGCAGGAGGAGAAAAACAAAAAGCACACCAAAACCCAAACAGTGCCATAAACTATGGATGATGAAAGAAGAAATAAGTACTATGCATTTGGAGGGCTATTACTTTAAATGCCTTTAATTTTTAAATAATTTATTTTTATCATATTTAGGGAAAGGGGGGGAAGAAGCAATTATCTCTTGGTAAACTAACCATCCACCTCTGCTAATGTATTTGCTAAACTAGTTAGGGTCCTGCAAATGCCCATGTGTCCTTACTGCAGATATGTCGTGTTTTCTTGAGCAGGCGTGGGGTGACATGAAGGGGAAGATTATCTTTTTATTAACTCTTATTACAAGATGTGCCAGAATTATTATAATAATAAATGTATTTGTCTTAATTACATTTTTATTATTATTTTAATTTCCAGAGTCTGAACCAGCTGCTTTGAAGAGATCTTTTGAATGAATGACTAGGCTGTGAATTTCTAAGGTAATGTTCGTGTTGTTGTATTGCCCCCACTCGAGGTTTCCTCTGTTTGTGCTTTTAGCTGTAAAGCAAGTATTTTTCACCAGAATTTTATGTGCGTGATCTTGTGGTCCTGAGTAAGGACTAGTCCAGTATTTGCCATTTTCCTTGTGTTTCTCACTTTCTCATCAAGGTAGTCTACAACTTGAAGCTCTTTACGCACACTGTGTCGAATACTGTGATTTTCAGCTTTAAGATGAAATCAGAGAAGGGGTTCTTGGGATGGGGGACTCATTTTTAGCTCGCTGCTCTGTCTCAGAATTAACTAAAAATATCCTTTTTAAAGGATTTTAATGTTATAAATGCCTACTGAGGAAAAGTGATGTCACTGTGGTACAGCGTTCTCCCTTATGTGAAATGGTGCAGGAAAAGCGAGGTGGAAAATGGCATGGTTGTAAGGCTTTGATGGAATTGTTTTCTGGGGCTGGAGAGCAGACTCTGCCTTCCTGCTCGGTGCGCTTGTCTCCTGAAGCTGAGCAGGGTACGCTACAGGGTCGTTACAGAAGGCTTTTGCGCACTGGGGTTGCTGTCCCTTGTGTCCTCTTTTGAAGTGATATTTGTTGGGCCAAGGGGAGCTGTCAGGGAATGGAGGTGGTAATGGAATTTAGCAGTTGAGGAGACTCTAAGAAATTACAGTGCATGTGAAACATAATTAAAGAAATAAAACCAGAAGCATCTGTTGTCATGCTCTGTGGACATCAACCAAGTGGGGATTGCTCCCGCCAAGCAGGATGACGTCTGTCTTACTATGAAGGTGCATCAGCTGAGCCCTTTCTCACAAATCCTCTAAAGCTTCTGGTGGGCATGGGTTGAGGGTTGTTCCAAGTTCTGCTGCAAGGTCGCTGTGTAAGGAAGCTCTGCAAAACAGAGGGAGCTGGTGAGTGAAAATAAATGCAAAGAAACATTTCTAATGATGGTGCTTATACTTACAACCTTCATTACCATATTTTCAGAGGGCATAATAATCATTAATGTGTTTATTGTGCCCTTGTGAGTTGGGGCAGTAACATTATCCTTTTTTCACACACACAGAATTGAAACATAGACAGTATGACAGCAAGGGAAGTGCTTTACTCCAGCTCATGTGGGAAGGCTGCCAAAGACCTATTCCCGTTTGCTAGGTTCTCTTGCAGGATCTTGACCCGTCTTCTTGGCTTTAGGTCCTTGTTCAAGGTGCCTCAGATAGGAGGTTAATTGTGCTGGGCTTCCTCTGCAGTCAGTGAAGAGAGTGAGTGATCTCCAGAGGAAAATTCTGATCTCTGGGCATTTTCAGTCTTTCCCAATGGGTTTTGGAGGATGTCTACAGAACCATGCTCCTCTCAGCTAAGTACCGTAAGAGAGATTTTTGCATCTCTCCGCTCTGGACCCTGACTAAGGATATGATGTGATTCAGTACCACCATCAAATAGAACATTTACATTTTTGCCTCTGATGAAGAAGCCCAGTGCAGCTGTAATTAACTTTTGAAGATGCTTCATTGTGCTTGCAAAATGACATGTGTGACCATAACTTAGATCATGGTCACCTGACAGTCGTAGCAGAAACAATTAAATCAAAAAAGTCCCTGATGAGGTGTGAGGTTAAGAGAACCATGTCCTCCACTGGGTTTTGTTGCAATCGAGTCACCCTCTATAATAGCCATAAAGTTCTTATCACTATGAACAATTGTGCTTTTTGGTCTCGGAGATGTACCAAACCTTATCTGTGTCCTTTTCTTTAGGACTTGTTTAACATGGACTCTAACCCTGCAAAATAATTGTTTTTGTGTTTAGCTTTATGCATATTGATTGTCCCTCTGAAATAAAAAGAACTAATACAGAACATGTAATGGCACTAAAAGTGATAACAGGTTTCAGACTTCATTTTATGAAAGTGTGTGTCAAAGTCTTAGTTAACTGTTTTTAGAGAAACTGTTTTTAAATGAAGTGATGAGAAGAATCTGTTTCAGAATATAACAAGTATATATTTTGCATATTCCATACCGAGGCCATTTTTCTTGTGATATCGCAAGAAACTAAATCGGTCTTTGACCAAGAGTGTGTGATGCTAAAGGTATTCTCAGAATAATATGATTTAGCTTTTGGAAAATATTGAAGCATGGCTACATCGGACTTTTTATGTTATATAACAGCAGTTTTTCCATTCCGCACTAAATATTATTTTCAGATTTCTCATCTTGCATGATATTGCCTATTTCATGCCTCTGACAAACTGGCTGAAACAAGCTCTTTTCCCCAAACTTGAGATATTTGTGGATAAAGGATTATTACCTGTGGTATATTTTAAAGGATGAATAAATTACAGCATTGTTTAGGCAGGCTTGCAGATGCAGACAAGGTGTTTTGTTTCTTGTCCGATGCAAGCTGTCTGACACAGCAAAGGTCTGTGTCAGAGTTCAGAAGGGCGTTCAAGAGCACTGGGTTCCCCCATTTTGTGCTTGGACCAGTAGGTTTAAGATGTAGAGTGGTCTGGAACATGTACTGGAATATTTTCTTCTTCCACTTTTCAGTTAGTATTTTGGCTGTGTGATCTGTTCAATCTCTCATATGGCAATATTTTAAAATTAGTGGGCGAATTTGCTTATTGATGGGGTACTAAAATTCACATGTATCTTGCTGATGTTACAACGCTCTGATGTGGGGAAGCATGTGGTGGCGGTGTGGCGTTCCACACTGTTACATTTTGGCTATAACGTACCTCCCTTTTCTGGAGAAAAGAGCGTATGCTAAGTTCATGGGAACACTTGAGTGCCAAAGGGTGGCTTGGGAATTGGTGCTTCTCTCGGCAGTATGTGAGGAAACTGAGTGAGATTTCATTTGTGGGTTTGGTGCTTGGTTTTTTGTTTTTGTTTGACACAATAGGAACGGTAAAATGAGAGAGAAAAAAATTAAGCTTGATTTCCCTGCTCTTCAGAGAAGATCTTAAACAACAGAATCTCTCCACTTCAGTCACTCTGGTATATGTCTAACGTGGTTATTCCTCTTCTGTTGAAATATGATGCAGCTGGAGAAGATCTTTACTGGAATACACTGGAGAAGTACGGACATGCACGCTAAAGTTAGTGAAAGTCAATCTGTAGTCACTTTATCTATATCTACATTTGTTGGTTCCTGTAACCGTGATGCAATTGCTTCTCTCTACAAACGATTCTACGTGCTATACAGTCATGGTGCAGGGTTGGTACTGTACCTTGCCCTAACTGACGAGCAGAGCTCTTGATTCTTCTCAGACTTCAGTCACATCAAGAATAGGATTTTTAACTTTTTCTTTTGTCTTGTTTGGTGGGGTTTTTTGTCCTGTGACTGTAAGTTCACTCTAATTTTTCCCTCATTTCTGAAACAAACTTCAAGGGGAATGTTATAGCCTCTTCTGAAAGCATTCAGTTTACTCCTTTCCTGCTTGCACGTCACACCTAGTGTAGTTTCCTAAGGACATGAGGTTCACCCTGTTGGTCTGGACATCTTCTCCCTGCAGTCCTTTCCTGCTTGCACGTCACACCTAGTGCAGTTTCCTAAGGACGTGAGGTTCACCCCGTTGGTCTGGACATCTTCTCCCTGCACTGTCTTTAGCACTTGTAAACCTGTTTGTGCAGGGGATCAAAGTTTCAAAGTAACTATGTTTTATGAGTTGTGTAATTACTGGTGTCTGGACACGGGGCAGATATCTCGTAAGTACCTCACTGAGGAAAAGATGGAAAGGACTCATTTGGTAGCTTTTGTCTCTGTTGGCAGCAGCCTGCTGCCCAGTCCGTGGGTGCATAGCTCGGGACAAACCACAGCACTCCTTGCTGTTCTTTATGTGATAAAGGTAATGAGGTGGCATGGGAGGACAAAAAGTGATCATAGAAAACCAAGCTTCAATAGTTCTGTTGCTTTGTGGAACAGATTATTGTTTCTTTATATGGAAATTCAAGTGGAAAAAGTGGCTTAGATGGGAAAAAAATAAATCTGCTTAATGTTTCTTTTGATATTTCCAGCAAGTAAATGTGAACATAATAAAATCGTTGTATTTCTTGAAAGATATTTTGTTAAATTTAGCTATGTTTTCTGCTTAAAAAGGGGGGGGGGG